>NC_056750.1:250604201-250787818 GCF_019279795.1 Protopterus annectens | reverse complement strand
AAGTCACAAAAGCAAACTGCTATGGAGATTTTATCTAATCCAATCAAATGGCAAGAACCTGGAACTTGACCCCCCAGAATATTGTAACCAACCCTAACCCTGCACAATTCAAAGCACTCCCCCAAATCCCACCTATCTAATTCTTGGCTATGCTCTTGTTTAACTCCTGGCTAAGCAATCTCCCACTGTACAAGGACTTAACCCCTCTATCTAGACACTAAAAATATACCTGAATAAAACCTTAACACTACTTCTGCAAATAATGAACCTTCATCTTCTATTCTCAACTACCTGAGCACAAATGAATCTGCATCTTCTATTCTTAACTACTGAGCATTTGCTGTGAATGTTTTGCTGAATAACTTTTTTTTTTTAATTTGTAATAATTGTATAAACTTGTTGACATATATATACTCTGCTGTCTACCAACTTAATGACAATTTTCTGTACATATTTATTGCTATGTACTTTTTGTATCCTTTGTAACCTTTGGGACTCCCCCACCCCCTGGGCCTCCACTGAAAATGGCCACCTGCCCAGTTGGACTATCCCGGTAAACAAACATCAACTAAATAAATTAAAATAAATTATCCTGCATGAGAAGGTCCACCCAGTGAGGTAAGTTATGGTGAATGCCCATGGCCAAGTGAGAAAGAAGGAGAACCAATGCTGTCTGGGCCAAGAGGAAATCACTAGCAAGATTTTGGAGGAAGCCTTGCCTGATCTTGTGCAAGACCCTTACAAGCAAATGAACTGAATGGAAGGCATACATAAACATCCCCTTCAAAGGAAAAGACAGGGTGTCCACTTTCCAAGCCAGAAGACTTGGGACTCTGGAAAGAATAGAGGAAGTTGCCTGTTCAGACAGGAAGCAAAAAGATCTATTCAAGGAATACCTCACCAATGGACAATGTTCAGAAACACATCTTTGTGAAGCATCCATTTGTGAGCCTGTGTGCTGGACCTGCTCAAAGAGTTTGCCATTAAACTGTGCTCCAAGGGAATGTAAACTGCCTGAAGAGTTGCTTGATACTGGACAGCTTAATTCCAGACCTCAAGAGCTAGCGTATAAAGCAAATAAGACACTGTAGCCCCTTGCTTGTTGATATACCACATCACAGTGGTGTTGTCCATGAAATGTTTTGAGGGGCCTAAGATGAAAAAGGGAATGAAAATCCTGAAGGGCCAGAAGCAGGACCTTCATCTCCTTTATGTTACTGTGATCTGATCTCTGATGCAGAGGCCAGATAACTTGAACCTTGACAAAACCGAAGGCACCCCCCCAATCCCCTATCTGAGCCATCTATAAAGATCTCTTGAGTCTAGGCTGGAGACTGGAAAGATAGTCCAGGACTGAGAGTGAGTTGCTGAACCACTATTGAAGCTCTAGCTTAAGACAAGGAAGAAAGGGGACTGGGAAATCGATAGGGTAGCAATGTTGAAGCCACACTGATTTGAGGTACCAAAGCAGCTTTCTCATATGGATCCTGGTGAAAGGAAGCATGGAAATATTGAAAACCATAAACCCGAGGGTCCTGAGAAAATCCCTGGCCTTAAGTGATTCCAGAGGAAGAACAAATTGCAAAAGAGACTATAGGAAACAGGACCTTAGGGGTGTGGGCAGGGATGCCAGCATGGTAATGGTCTTCTAGATCCTGCAACCAAGGAAAACATGATCCTGAGAAGGGATCAAACCTGATTTTTGAAAATCTATGGTGAACCATAGGCTCTGTAACAGGGGAAACAGTGAACTGGAGATCTTGAAGGACAGCCTCACAGGAGGAAGCTTGAATGACCAGATTGTCCAGATAAAGAAACATCTGAAACCCTCTCATTCTGCAAAAAGCAATTACAGAAGCAAGGCATTTGATGAAGACCCGCTGGGCAGCAGACAGGCGAAAGGGCAAGGAAGATAACTGAAAATGCAAAGAAGAAAAAGAGAAACTAGAAAAAGGAGAACCAAAACATACTTAGCCATAAGAGTCTGGTAGTTAATGGCCCTAAAGGAAAAGGTGGTTGCAATATAAACCTTCTTGCCTAGTCTTCTCCATGGCCCTATCCTTGTCTATGGGAAAACTTGTTATATAGCAAAAGCCTGAAGGATTTGTCTGACGTGACCGACACTACAGACGGGATAGCAGAAGGGTGACTTACACAGAAATTTAAAATCAGGCAACTTTTAAAATCTATCAGGTTTCATAGGAGCACAGGACTGGAAATCAGGGGCCAAAGAAGCTGCTGTAAAGATATCAATGAGGGCAGCTAAAACTGGAGTAACAGCAGAAGGCTTGGAAGAATCCATTGGAAGGAATTCATAACACCTCCTCAGGATATCAGAAACCTGAAAACAAAACTCCTCCCCATTCACAGACAAATCTCAAACCCAAATTGCAGAGTTAATGCTCACTTTTACAAAAAGTACAGCTACACTGGTCAACACCTCCAGTAACCCATCTAATCACAATTCCTCAGCCAACCTTAACACCCCCCCACAACAGCCTCCAAACTTACGTCACGCCCATTCCTCTCTGATCAAAACATCACAGCAACAGATCCCAAAAGTCCAACCTTCACACTACATCCGGTTTCCACTAACTTCATATGTAAACTACTTCATAAAATAAAACCTTGTTCTCTTCCTCCTGATAACGTCCCACTGATGCCATTGCCTACCCAGTTAGCATTCTCCTCAATAGATCCATCACAGAATCCCTCATACTTTCCCCTCTGGAGAAAATCTATCATAACCCCATTACATAAAGGAGGCAAATCAACTGAATTATCCAATTTCCGCACCACTGCCATCTTATCTCTTCTCTCCAAGATTGTAGAAAAATGTGTTCACAAACAACTTCTTAACCATCTACTCTATAACAACCTACCACCGCTCATGCAGCATGGCTTCTGACCTGCTCATAGTACAACTACCGCACTAATATCCTTCGTGGACACAATACACAAAGCAAGAGACACCACACTAACTAAAGTACAGTTGTGTACACTTACCATAAATGTAGATGTTAGAGTGTATTCACTGTTGCAGTCATCACATTTGGGTTATCTGCTTGCAGTAGCCCTCAGCCTGATTATCAAAGTCTTGGGTCCTGCGTCGGTTGCTGTCTCATCTTCCATGACGTCAGGTAGTCAGAGGTACAAAACATGCAGCAGAGGCCATTACATCAGTTTTTCTTGCCCAAGATGTCAGGTGCCCACATAATGGGAAGCAATTATATATACAAGGTTACACCTCCAACAAAAAAGCAAATACACCAAAAAGCTTTAAACATAGTAAGCAAGAATATAGGTATAGCAAATAGAATTCAGGGGGCTGGAGGGAGGGTAACTAGGACTGCAACAGTGAATACACCTGAACATCAACATTTAAGGTAATTGTACTATGTTCTTTGTGTTTCACTGTTGCAGTCATCACATTTGGGTAGATTCCCAAAGCTAAGGATGGGAGGAGGAAATTAGATAGCATTAGGACCAGCTATAAGGCCCTGCAAGACTGCAGTGTCAAAGACAGCTCTGGATTTAGAGAAAAATTGGCAAATGGTAATGCTTGGTGAAAGTATGTACAGAACTCCAGGTAGCAGCTTCGAGGATGTCCTTGGTGGGAACACCTCTGAGAAAGGCTGTAGAGGTAGATGCAGCCCTGGTTGAATGCGGTCTTATCCCCTGTGGGATAGGTTTTCCATGGTGCTTATAGCAGAAATTAATGCAATGGCCTATCCATTTAGAAATGATTTACTTTGAAATGGCCTTCCCCTCTGCCCCTGCAGCAAATGCCACCAGCAGCTGTTCAGATTTCCTGAGAGGTTTAGTCATGTCCAAGTAAAATCTAAGTTTTCTGTGCACATCTAAGGAGTTCTGTATGCGTTCCCCTTTGTTCTGTGGATTAGCAAAGAAGGTTGGCAAATGAATGGATTAATTAAGAGCCACATTGGATACTACCTTGGGCATGAAAGAGGGATTGGTCCTGAGGAACACCCTGTCCACATGAAAGATGATGAAAGGCTCCACTGCCATAAGGGCCTGTAATTCAGACACCCCTCTTGCTGAAGTGATGGCTAAAAGGAAGGCTATTTTCCAAGAAAGAAATGTCAACTCTGCATTTGCAGCTGGCTCAAAAGGAGGTAGAGTGAGTTTTTCTAATACAAAGTTAAGGTCCCAGGCTGGAGTAGGAGCTCTCCTGGGTGGTCTTGAGTTTTTGGCCACTCTGAGGAACTGCTTCAGCAGTGGATGAGAGAAGAGGGGTGGTTCTGTGTTGTAATGAGCTAAAATGGCTGAGCCATGAATTGTGATGGAGGAAAAGGAAAGGCCCTTGTGAAGCATCTCAGTTAAGTATTGAAGAGTCCGAGGTAAATTGGGCGCTGCTCTGCCCATCCCCTTTGTTTGGTTCCAGGAACAGAATCTTTTCCATTTTTCAGCATAGGATTCTCTAGTACTAGGCCTCCTTGCCTCCAGAATGACATCCAACACTTGTTTACTGAGGGATGGTAACGGAGAGATCAGGTAATCAGCCAGGCTGCCAGGTTCAGAGTTTGAAGCTGAGGGTGCAGAATCTGGCCCTCCTGCTGGGACAGCAGGGTAGGGGTCTGAGGCAGGTGCCATAGTGCCATCAGTGACACATTGCGCAAGAGGGGGTACCAGCGTGGCCACGCTGGTGCAATCAGTATTGTCCTTGGCTTGTCCTGTTTGATCTTTAGTAGTACCTTGGAGGAGAGGCAGAGAGGGAAAGGCATAAACTGATAGGTTTTTCCAGGTGAAGGGCAGGGTATCCACTTTCCAAGCTTGTTTGTCGGAGTCCTTGTGCAGAATTTGTCCAACTAGTAGTTCTGGGGGAGGCAAACAGGTCTATATCTGGGCTCACCCATTTATTTATCAGCATGTTGAATGTCTTTGGTTCCAGTTTCCACTTGTGTGGGTCCATGAGATTTCTGCTTAGTTCGTCTGCCAGTGTATTTAGCTTTCCTGGCAGGAATTGAGCCTGTAGGTACACACTTGGTAACTCAAGGCCGTGTTCCACAGAGCCATGGCTAGTCTGCAGAGAGGGTATGAGTGTGTTCCTCCATGCTTGTTTATGTACTACATAACAGTGGTGTTGTCTGTCTTTACCATTAATTGTCCTGGAAGAATGTGGTTCTTGAAGGCTGTCAGAGCATTCTGTGCAGCTAACATTTCTTTTTGATTGATATGTAGGTGCATTTGAGTCTTGCATATGGAATGTAGGAGGCCATGAACCCCAAGGCTTGCAGTATTTGTCTTGTAGACAGCAGGGTCTTTGTGGCCATTAGTTTGAAGTAAGCTGTCAAATGAACTTGTTTCTATGGCGTGAGGAAAGCCATCTGGGAAGTTGTGTTAAAGCTTGCTCCCAGGAATACAATTTGTTGGCAGGGTACAAGATGTGATTTCTTTTCGTTTATGGTGTACCCCAGAGAAGTTAGCACCTTTTGTACAAACGCCAGATGATTCAAAAGTATGTCCTGTCCTTCTGCCTGAATTAGACAATCGTCCCGGTATGGGTATATCTGAATATTTCTTTGCCTGCAAAATGCAATGACTGGAGCTAGGCACTTTGTGAATACCCTGGGTGCAGTAGATAAGCCAAAGGGCAGTGCAGAGAACTGATAGTGCATTTAGCCTGCTTTGAAGCATAGGTATCTTCTGCAAGATTCTCTGATTGGGGTGTGCAGGTAGGCTTCCTTTAAATCCAGTGTTGCCATCCAGGCATCTTTGCCTAGCATAGGAAGCAACTGAAGAGCTAGCATCTTGAATTTTGGAATCACCAAAAAGATGTTTAAGATAGAAAGGTCCAGGATAGGACGCCATGAATTGTCTTTTCTGGGTACCACGAAAAGTCTTGAGTAGAAACCTTGTCCCTTTTCCTCTTCTGGTACAGTTTGAATAGCCTTTATGCTTAAGAGAGAGAGTACTTGCTTTTGAGCCTCTGCCCACTGATTTGGGGGTAGATCTGGCCAACCATTTTGGAGTTGGTAACGTGTGGAAGTGAAATCTGAATCCTTGGGAAACTATATTTAAAACCCATTTGTCCTGGGTAATGAGTTCCCAGTTTTTGGCCTGCAGAGCAATCATTCCCCCTAAAGGAGCAGTCAGTTGAGAAGTGCTTGGAAGTTTTAAAGTTAAGTCACTGAGACAGCTTATCATAGGGAGGAGTCTTACTACTCCGTGATTTGGAAGTGGGAGCCCCCCACCTGCTTAGTCCTGTGCGTACCTGGGACTGAAGCCTGGGTGTTCTGCTGGTTCTGGGATTGGCCTGAAAGAGGCAGGAAAGGACCAATTCTTAGAGGGCCAGTGGCTACTAAATCTTGGAGGCTGTACTTGTAGGAAATCTTTAACCGTTTGCATAGATTTAGTTTTTTCCTCCATCTTTATAAGAACTTCTTCTGCTTTGTTGCCACACAGGCGGTCCTGATTTAAGGGAGCATCCTGCAATTTAGCTTTAACATGATCTGGCAAAGATTGCTCCTTAAGCTAATCATGCCTTCTAAGTACAGACCCAGTGACAGCAGCCCTGCAAGATGCCTCTAGTGAATCAACACCACATTGCAAAGTATGTTTTCCAACCTGTTCAGCAAAATGCATTAAATCCTATAAACCCTTATCTTCAGCACAGTCAGGAATCAACATCATTTTCTGTTTAAGCAATCCAATAATATGTTGCTGATACTGTAACATATAAAACTGACAGTTTAAGGCCCTAATGGCCAAGGTTGCAGAAGTGTATACCTTCTTATCCCATCTATCCAGCGCCCTGGAGTTTCTATCAGAAGAGGTAGGATTTTTGGCAGTAGTAGCCTTAATGCCCTTGGGTCCATATGAAATGGCCTCAGGAACCGCAGTATGATTTTTAAAAAGGAACTTGTGAGAGTCAGGAACCCTGTAATATCTATCAGGCTTTCTGGGAGCAGGAGGTAAAGAATCAGGGGCCAAACTAGATTCTGAAAAGGCATCATCAACAATGTCTAGTACACGAGGGATAGCTAAAGTCCTGTGTTGAGGCAGGAGTAAGAAATCCCTAAACCTCTTTTTAGAATCAGAGTAATCCTGGCTTTCTCAACAAAAATGCTCCCTAAGAGTATGCACGGTTTCAACAAAAGAGAAATCCTCTGGAGGGGAAGCAGAGGGAAGGGAGCCCTCTGCATCAGAATCCTCATAGGTAGATAAGGGTAAATCCTGGTCATCAGAGGAAACAGAAATTTCAGAATCCTGGTCAGAAGAATCATAAGCAAATTCAATCCTAGGTCTCTTAGAAGGGGAAGGTTGGCTTCCCCTGAGTAAAGTAATACGGTCTTCAGCAATTCTTAGAATTTATTTTTTAGGCATAGAGGCCTGACCATGCGGTCTGGGTGTCGGTTTTCTAGGCATGGTTCGAGTTTTATGCCTTGAAGAAGAAGATGGCGTTGGTTTAATATGCAAGTCAGTAGCCTGAATACACCCTCAGAAGCCGGTGCCTGCACAGCGGCTCCAGACCCATCCAAGGTAGAGACATCAGAGGTTCCACAGTTGAAGCATCTTGCGGCATACCGGACTCCAAATGGGTCTCAGTAGAGGGCTGCGAATCTTAAGTAGTGGGTATCAGGGGCTGCGGAAGTGCCTCACTGAGTACCAGTGAACTGGCGACTGGCTTAGGAGAAGCGTTGTCGGTAGCTTTGGACCTAGGTGGCCTTTCCTCTGTCTTTATCTTTGCATTTTTTGGAATGTCGGTAGTCGGATGGCTTACCGAAGACATATCTGGATAATTGAACCGAGTACCAAAATATTTAGAACGTAAATATACTGACAATGGATAGTTCATTGCTTAAATAAGGCACAACACTGACAGCGAGGTACGTGTTCATCAGGGCCTAGGCAAGGAATACAGTACGAATGAAAATCTTTGTGAGGTATTTGCTTTCCACAAGAAATACAATTATTGACTTTTACTGACATTGGTTTAGAGCAAGAAAAAGTTTCCCCAATGGGGTACTTGGCTTTAGTTGAAGACTTTGGTTCTGAAACTCGAAAATGAAAATTTCAGGAGTTGGCTGACCGGCACTTGCGAATTGCTTCTGCTTCGGGCACCGCACGGCAAGAAAGACTGATGTAATGGCGTCGGCTGTATGCTTTATACCCTTGACTACCTGATGTCATGGAAGATGAGACAGCAACCGACGCAGGACCCAAGACTTTGACAATCAGGCTGACTGAGGGCTACTGCAAGCAGACAACCCAAATGTGATGACTGCAAAAGTGAAACACGAAGATCATCATAAACAGTAATTGGAGTACTTAATACTATAAAGGACATAAATAACTGAAGGTGGGAACTTTAGATAAAGAAAGCAAATCACATAATACAAGCAGAATAATGCTCAGGAGGAGGAGTGAGGTTAACAAAAGACAGGGATTAACAATTTATCTACTGCTGGAATGAATAATTGTTAAAAAACATGTTACGTATAATAAATGAAAATAATGAAAAATGTTGGAATTCCAAGATGACTGCACACTGATCAATGGGTTGATTGGACTCCCAGTGTGAAAAATGCAACTGTGAATACAAGCCAGTTGAGAATTCATCAGAAAAGAAAATCAGTTACTGTCTTGTTTGCACTGTATGGATTCCAGCAAAGAAAACATTTGGAAAAAGCAAGAGGAAAACAACCAGGTAAGGAGAAGAAACCTCTTGCTGAGGGGAACCTTGCAGCTGTTCAGCTAAAAGCAGTTCAACTTTCAGCTTCAGTACAACACATGGCTTCCAGAAATTTAGAGGAAAAAATAAATCAAATATACTCAGAAGCATTTAAAATAAGTGAAACACTGAAGAAATGCATAAAGTCAAATAACAAAAGGCTGGAAAAATAGAAACTAACTGGCCATTCAAATACCAAATAAAACAGCAAAAAATCAGAGGTTGAAATGAAAAAAAATCTGTCTGAGCATAAGGCTTTAAGAAGGGCAATTTCAAAGGAAAAAAAAAGAAAAAAAGTAAGATAAGACCCGAGATTTTCTACTGTATCAGAGAAACTAGAAAGAAAAGAGTGCATTAATTTTATGATACTGCAAATGAGCAACTGTACTATTTAACAGTACTTAACCGAGCAGCCCCCATCGAGTGTATGCTTTAAGTCTCGAGTCTTATGTGAAAGCAGGTAATATCTATACTAGTAAAGATGTAATCATAGCAGATAGAAAAAATATGGACAGCAGATTGTTTCTGAAAAATGATTATTCACTGTACACAAAGAATAGAAGTAAGTTTATCCCAGCAATCCGGTAATGTTGAGAGGCAGGTGAGAGATTCAAGCTGCTTCATCAAACTTTTAACAGAATATATTTTCTTGGAGGATCAAAGATATTTTTTGATGCAAAATGGCTTCTCATTCTTCTGAGAGTAACAAAGCCCATACAGGGGACTTTGCCAGTGAAACAATTTTTATTGTTCCAAAGGAAAATGCTTGATTAACAGAAAAACACACAGGAGTTGATCAGAAGAGCCAGGAATACCTTGGACTGAAACCAGAGACTTGGTATTGAGATATGGGAGAATAATAGGACGAAAGCCAACAATATTGTTAAAATAGTGATAATGGGAAACTATAAAGCATCAATTCTATTAAATATAGGAATAGATGTGAAATGTGACTTTGCAAGAAGTGGCTGAAAAAAGACTGGAATTTAGATGATTAGGTTAAGCTGGTGGATGGACTGTAAATCATATATCCCACTTTATGTCATTAAATGTTTCAAAGGACACTGAATGGACTAAAGTAACTATAGGAAAAACAGTTTTACTAATAACTGTATAAAAAATTCATAACGTAAATTCCAAGTTACATTGTAAAGTAGTCTTGCATAGTATGCAGTCAGGGGTATTTTAAATGTGGGGTGGGGAAGCCTTTGTTAAAGATTGTAAAGGAAGAAAATACTTTGGTTATAAGGTATCCAGGTGCTGCAAGGAAAAAGTGTTAGAAGCAAGTTAAAGTATATTGTACTCTTGGGCTGCTGATGTAGGGCATGTAAAACTGTACTCACCACAGTATACGTAGAATTAAGATAATTTCCCTTGTATTCATTTATGTGGCGATTTAGAATAATGTCCATGGTTTGAACAAGCTATGGACAAGTTTTTTAAGTAAATATTTACTGACATTTATTTTATTGGGAAAGTCTGATTTGGTCAAAAACAGTCCTTTTCAGAGGACATCCAGGGAGAAAAAGTGCCAAATAGCAGAGAAATTTTCAGTAGCACATTACATAACATCTAAATAGCATACAATTCAAAATATTTACAATATTGCAATACAGAGTGCTTTGAGCCAATGGGTGTGGAGCCTTTGGGGCAGACACCTGCTGCAGGATCGTTGACTCCTACTGCCCTGTTACCTTCGGTTTCGACCGATTCTTGGAGCCAACACTCTCCGGTCGAGTCCAGGAGGACCTCGAGTCCTGGAACTGATATACTTAGATAGTTTACAGTTATTTGACCAAAAACAAGATAAAGCTATTCTGAACAACAGCAAAAAATGTTAGATTAAGTATACACATACACACACTAAACTATTAAAGATGGTCTTATAGTAACTGTAGACCATAATTAAACTAGTAATTATTCAATTTTCTAACAACCTACGGGATAGGGAAAGTACAGTTTTGTACCAACCATAAATGTAGATGTCCGATAGGTATGCATCTGCAGTCATCACATATGGGTTGTCCTGCCTCAGGCAGCCCTTCGGTCGGCCGGATTCCAAAGTCTGGGTCCGGCGTCGGCTGATGTCGCCCTTTCCCCGACGTCAGAGCGACTGGGGTATAAAAGCGTCAGCTGACGCCATCTTCCTCAGTTTTTCTTGCCCCAGATGCCAGGTGCCCTCTAAGGAAGGCTAAATTTGGAGAAATGCAATAAATTCCAAACATGCACAGAAATATATATGCACATATATATATATATATATATATATATATATATATATATGCATATATATGCATATATATGCATATATATATATATATATATATATATATATATATATATATATATATATACATATGTAAAAAACAAATACACCATAATAGATAACCCCAGCAAGCTATGAGAGGGATAAATACCCAATAAATACCACAGAGGGGAAGGAGGGAGGGTAAACCTGACTGCAGATGCATACCTATCGGACATCTACATTTATGGTAGGTACAAAACTGTACTATGTCCTTCAAGGATGCATCTGCAGTCATCACATATGAGTAGAATACCATAGCCAATCTGGGGGAGGAGGATCTATGTAAAGGAAGTTGTAGCTAAAATGCTCTGCAGGACTGCCGTAGCAAAGCCTGCTCTGGATCTGGAATATAAAGGTAAATTGCAATGCTTGGAAAATGTATGCACGGAGCTCCATGTAGCAGCTTCTAAAATGTCCTTGGTAGCCACCCCCCTTAAGAAGGCTGTGGAGGTGGCTGTGGCTCTGGTCGAATGAGGTCTAATGTTAGCTGGCACAGTTTTTCCATGAAAGGAGTGACAAAAACGAATGCAATTTCCTATCCATTTAGAAATTGTCTGTTTTGAAATTGCTTTTCCTTGTGCACCAGCAGCATATGCTACAAACAGCTGGTCAGTTTTTTCTGTAACTTTTAGTTCTGTCCAAGTAGTAGCGCAACTGTCTGTGTATGTCCAGGGTGTGCAGAAGCTTTTCCCCTTTGTTTTGTGGATTTGGAAAGAAGGTAGGCAGGTGAATAGCTTGGTTTAATGAGACCCTGGATACCACCTTTGGCATAAATGAAGGATTGGTTCTCAAAGAGACTCTGTCTTGATGAAAGATAAGAAATGGCTGCACTGCCATGAGGGCCTGTAACTTTCGAGAGATACTCTTCTTGCTGAGGTTATGGCCAGAAGGAAAGCAGTCTTCCAAGACAGGAACTGTAGTTCTGCAGATACTGCTGGTTCAAAGGGAGGCAGTGTTAGTTTTTCCAACACGAAGTTAAGGTCCCAAGTAGGCACTGGTGGTTTCCTTGGAGGATTGATGTTTTAATTCCTCTTAGAAACTGTCTTAGGAGAGGATGAGAAGACAGGTGGATCAGTATTGTACTCTGTTGAAATTGCTGAAGCATGAATTTTAATGGAAGAGTAAGACAGGCCATTGTGGAGCATTTCTGCCAAATATTCCAGGATATGTGCCATGTTCATAACTTTTGCATCTAGGCCCTTTGTGGTGCTCCAAGTGTGAAATCTTTTCCATTTTGCTGAGTATGCCTTTCTTGTGGAAGGCCTGCGAGCTTCCATGATGATATCCTTCACTCTCTTGGATAGCTTATCCTGGTGATGAATCAAGGTATTTTCTAGGCAGTTAGTTGTAATGTTTTCAGGTTGGAATGCAGAGTTTTGTAATTGTGTTGTGTCAGGAGAAGCGGCCATTGTGGAAGAAGCCATGGTTTCATCCGTGACATGCTCTTTAGCAATGGGTACCAGTGCTGTCTTGGCCAGTCCGGAGCTATCAGAATCACTCTTGGCTGCTCTGCCCTGATCTTCAGTAAGACCTTGGTCATTAATGGAAGAGGCAGGAATGCATACACTGTTAGAGTTCTCTAGCTGAAAGAGAGGGCGTCCACTTTCCATGCTTGTGGGTGGTATGTCCTTGAGCAGAATTTCTTCAGCTGATGATTGTGCGGGGAGGCAAAGAGGTCTATGTCCGGTCTCCCCCATGATTGTGTTATCTGATAGAAGATGTCTGGGTGCAGCATCCATTCGTGTGCATCCATGATGTTCCTGCTTAAGCTGTCCGCCAGTATATTGCCTTTCCTGGCACAAACTGGGATTGCAGCTCTATATTGAGTGTCAAGGAAAGTTCCCATAGATTCATTGCCAGTCTGCAAAGAGGGTAGGAATGGGTACCTCCTTGCTTGTTTATGTACCAGATAACTGTGGTGTTGTCTGTCCTTATTAGCAGGTGGCCTTGATGTAGAAATAGCATAAAGGCCTCAATTGCATGTATCACTGCCAGCATTTCCTTTTGGTTTATGTGCATGCGTAGCTCTTTTTGTGACCATAGTCCTTGAATGCACCTTCCCTCCATGTGCGCTCCCCATCCGTGGTCTGAAGCGTCCGTTGTAATGGTTTGGCTGGCTATTGGTTTGCTGAAGGGCAGACCCCTGTTTGACTGGCTTGCTTGAGCCCACCACAGAAATTCCCTTTGAAGGCATGGGATGAGTGGTATCAAAGTTTCCAAGCTGTGACTGCGCTGAGTCCATAAACTCCTTAGGTACCATTGTAGTTTCCTCATATGTAGCCTTGCTTGAGGAATCAGAAGAATGCAAGAAGCCATGTAACCCAGGGCCTGCAGGATTTTCCTTGCAGTCAGCTGAGTTTGTCTTGACAGATTTTTGAAGTAATCCGGTAGTTGACTTTGTTTTTCTTCTGTGAGGAAAGCCATTTGGGTGGTTGTGTCTAGATTCGCACCCAGAAAAGTTATTCTTTGGGATGGAACAAGTCTTGACTTGTGAATGTTGACTGTATATCCCAAGGCCTGAAGAAGGTGGATGGCATAATTCAAGTGTTTTACCAAAGTTTGTTGGCTGTCCACTTGTATAAGGCAGTCGTCCAGATACGGGTATATTTGCATCCTCTGAAGTCTGCAGTGTGCAATTACTGATGCCAGGCATTTCGTGAATACTCTGGGCGCAGTAGATAAGCCAAAGGGCAATGCTGAGAATTGATAATGCTCTGAACCTGTAAGAAATCTGAGGTGTCTTCTGCAGCTTTGTCTGATAGGGACATGCAGGTATGCCTCCTTGAGGTCCAGAGTTACCAGCCAAGATCCCTTGCCCAGCATGGGAAGGAGTTGCTGTAGAGTCAGCATTTTGAATTTTGGCACTATGAGATAAGTATTCAGTGTGGACAAGTCGAGAATAGGCCTCCATTGCTTTTCTTTTCTTGGAACAAGGAAGAGTCTGGAATAAAATCCTTGGCCTTGTTCTGAGAGAGGAACCTTTTCTATTGCTTTCATTTGCATTAAGTTGGAGATTTGTTTCAAAGCCTCTGCCCTTTGATTTGGTGGCAGGTCTGGCATGCCTTTTCTTTTCGGTAATGTGTGGAAATGGAACCTGTATCCTTTGTCTATTATTTGTAGTGTCCATTTGTCCCTTGTAATAATGTGCCAATTTTCTGAGAATAAGGAAAGCTTTCCGCCCAAAGGCGCTTCCAATTGAGCCCTGGTTGGCGGTGTCAAAGTAAAGTCATTGAGTCTGTCCTTGTGCAGCAGTTGTAGGCCCTGCACTACCTCTCTGGTTGGGAGGCTGCCATTGACGCGTTCTGTAGGAGCCTCTAGCTTGCCCTCTACCTCTGGCACGCCTGTTCTTGCCTCTCTGAAATCTCTCTGTCTGGAAAGGACCAGTTCTTGGAAGGCCAATTTCTGCTGAATCTTGGTGGTTGGACTTGCATAAAATCTTTGACTGTTTGTACAGATTTTGCCTTTTCTTCAAATTTCTTTAAGACCTCCTGAACAGTGGAGCCAAATAACTTTTGCTTTTCCAGTGGAGCATCCAGAAGCTTTGCTTTAACATGGTCTGGCAGAGATTGTTCCTTCAGCCAAGCCTGCCTACGTATGACTGCACCTGTCATAGCTGACCTACATGAAGCTTCCAATGCATCATAACCACACTGCAAGAAATGGTTGCTAACCTGTTGAGAGTTATGTACCAGATCCTGAAGTGATTTGCGATCTAGGGGTTCGGGTGAAGACAGTTTTTTATGCAATTCATCTAACAAATACTCTTAGTACTATATCATATGAAATTGACAATTTAAAGCCCTCATAGAAAGGGTAGCAGAAGTATACACTTTTTTACCCCATCGCTCTAAAGCCCTGGACTCCCTTTCAGAGGGGAGTGGATTTTTTGTAGCGACAGCTGCAACCCCTTTAGGGCCCTGGGAAATAGTTTCTGGATCAGCAGAGTGGACCTTGTAAAGGAAAAGATGTGTTTCCGGGACCCTGTAATACCTACCGGGTTTGGCAGGAGCCGGAGGGAGAGTGTCAGGGGTTGTGCTAGACTCAAGAGTACACATCATCAATGACATTCAAAACAGGGGGAATAGCCAAAGGTCTATGCTAAGGCAAATGCAAGAAGGTCCTTAATCTCTTCTTGGAATCAGAGAATTCCTGGCCCTGCCATTGTTAACGCTCCCTCATAGTGTGCAGTTTCCCCCAAAGGACAGCTCTTCAGGAGGGGAGGCCGAAGGGATAGATTCCTCTGCATCAGAATCCTCATAGGTCGAAAAAGCCTCCTCCTGGTAGTCAGAGAGCAGAACCATCAGAGGCCTCATCTGAGGAGTGGGGATCAGAGGGCTCAACCCTGGGCCTTTTTGCTGTAAGAGGTTGACAGCCCCTGTCCGGATGAGGCTGTGAGCCCCTAATTAATGAAATAAGGTCCTCTGCTAGACTAAGGATCTGAGAACCTGTAGTGGGTCCCTGAGGGATAACCCTGGGAGGCATGGATTTTGAGTGTTTAGCAGCGTTAGCCCTTGAGAATGCCTTTATGGACATGGATGCAGGAGGCCTGGCTGCACCACGTGCTGGTGTAGTTTTGTCTAAGGGAATGGTGTCGGAAGGTTCCTGGACACCAGATTCTAATGGAGATTCAATAACCGATACAGTAGTGGCCTCGGGGCGAGGTTGTCAGTTATGCGGTTTCGTGGGCCGGAAGTACCAAGGACTCGGTTTCAGCCGAGACACTCGGTAGGCCTGGCGTGGTTTCAGCGAAACCGCAGCCTGCGTGTGTCGGTCCTTGTCCTTCCGTTTCTTTGTTAAATGTGAAGTTGGAGTCTCAGACGGCATATTGTAAGCAAAACTAGCCCCCAAAAATTCCTCTGCAAACTCCGCCCGACGTCTAAGAGTGCGTCGGTTGAAGGAAGCACAGGCAGAACAGGCCGAGACGTCGTGGTCTGGGCCTAGGCAAGGTAGGCAGTAAGAGTGGAAATCCTTATGAGGTATTTGTTTCCCACAAGTTAAGCAATTATTAATTTTATCTGACATCGGCTGAGGCAAGAAAGAGTCCCCAACGGGGTACTTAGCTTTTGAAGTCTTCGGTTTAGCTGAATTACAGGAGCTGGCCGACCGGCACTTGCGAACTGCTTCTGCTTCGGGCACCACGCGGCAAGAAAGACTGGGGAAGATGGCGTCGGCTGACGCTTTTATACCCCAGTCGCGCGGGAAAGGCGACATCAGCCGACGCTGGACCCAGACTTTGGAATCCGGCCGACCGAAGGGCTGCCTGAGGCAGGACAACCCATATGTGATGACTGCAGATGCATCCTTGAAGGACATCACTCAAAATGAAAAAATAGGCTACAAGGCCGTAGAGCAACTTGCTCTATATTACAACATAAAATTTAAGCCTACCAGCTTACTAAATGTAACTCTGAAAATCTCAGTAACTAAAGAAAATTCTAAATGACAAAAGTTATATTAATAGGCTAATATTTTGCTCTAAGAGAAGCAAGAAAAACAATTATACTGGCCCAAGCAAAGCTGAAGCCTTCGATCAGTTGCAGTGGCAAACTAGATCTGAGGGAGGTTCATAGTGCATCATGGGATAGGGATCTGGTCTCAAACTGGCTTTAGACCTCAAGCTTTTGTAGTTGGCCAACTTGTAGCCGAGGATCAGCTCCGAAGCGATCAGTAAGAAAAAACGGCGAGATAGAACAACTTCACATCATATATTCAAAAGCACTATTCATGTACAATATGTGGAAATAATAGCTTTCAATTATAATGATTACTCTGTCCATTATATTGGAAAGTAAACCATTTTAAAAGGTATAGGAAAAAAAACAAAGCACTAGATTAATGTTAGGTTTAGGATGCAAACAGCAATTGTTTCAGGAGAGATAACTGGAGATAAGCGAGCATGTGCATTTGACAAAAAGGAATTCAGGGTGGACATTAAGCAAAATATTAAGGACAATTAATTAACAATTAAGGCAGCTGTTTAATCTTAGCCTCACCTCAGGATACCCAAGGAGTGGCGTACGGCAACGGTGGTCCCACTTCATAAAGGAGGTGCCTCCACCGACACCGGAAACTACCGTCCCATCAGCTTAACAAGCCTGGTCTGCAAAGCTATGGAGAGGATCATAATGGAACTCATAAATAAAGACATAGGGGACTTGCAGACTTTGGATCCAACCCAGTTTGGCTTTGTCAAGGGCAGATCATGCCTTTTAAACTTGGTTGACTTCTTCGAAACAATCACCAAGGCCATTGACGAGGGCAAGGCAGTCCACACAGCCTACCTTGACCTGGCAAAGGCTTTCGACACAATACCCCACTCGGGTATCATTGAAAAACGCACCAGCTTAAATGTAAACCCATACGTCACTAGATGGGTTGCAAACTGGTTAAGTGACAGAACCCACAGGGTCAGAGTTGCTGGCACCATGTCAGACTCCAAGCCTGTCACAAGTGGCATCCCACAGGGCTCAGTCCTGGGCCCACTCTTGTTTGGCATCTACTTTTCTGAAGTACAAGCAAACAAGAGGATTATGGCTGACAAAGTTTGCAGATGACTGCAAACTGGGCACCATAGTTGAAAACCCATCTGACACAGATATCCTTCAGAAGGGTCTCATAGAAACGGATAACTGGTGCCAGAACCATGGCCTAAAGTTAAACGCCAAAAAATGAATAGTCATACCCTTCGGGAAAAACAAGGTTACCCCTAGTTACCATATAGGTGGCAATCCACTAAGAAGAGGTTATCAGGGATCTGGAGACCCAGGTTGTCAGTAACCTTTCATTTGCCACTCACATTGCCAAAGTAGTTAGGAAGACCTTCTACATTGCCCACCTGATCATGAAGGGATTCACATCTAGATCAAGGGAGGTCATCGTTCCCCTGTACTCATCACTCATCAGACCAATGATCGAGTACAATGCCCCATTCGGAATGTATCTGACCAGACACCTGCAGCAATTGGAAAGGCCCCAAAAGTTCCTCACCAAAAGGATAAAGGGTCTCAAAAATATGTCTTATGCTGCCCGACTGAAGGAACTCCAGCTCTATTCAGTAAACTTACCGTCTGCTCAGAGGTGACCTGTGCTTGACATACAAGGCCATGTCCAACCCGGAATTAATGAACATGCTTCACCTCAAAAAATCTAAATCCATCAAAACTACAAGGGCAAGAGACTTAAACCTCAACACAGCTATTAATAGGACGTGCTGGAGGGACAGATTCATCACCCAGAGACTCCCTATGCTGTGGAACAAAATCCCGGTACATGTGAGGCAGAGCACCTTGCTGGCCTTGTTCAAGAGAAATCTTGACCAATGGATGGGAGATCGCAGGCATACCCCAGGGATAACCTCGGTGTCACTGCTTGACAGAGGCACAGCAAAATAATGGGCATAGTATCCTTCAAACTAAAGGGGTGGCGAAAGCCACAAAATTCTGGGCTAGGCTTATAAATGCCCTAGGGCAGATAGCCTAGTATGAACCTATGAACAAAGACAGCTGTAGTTAAATGCACATCATCCTGTGAGATGCAATTATTATCTAGTTCAAATCAATTTTTGTACCTTGGAGAATAAAAATAAATTCTATCCAAGTTCCAACTACTGAATTCACATCTTCCTTATAAAGCATTCTGAAATATTTCTTCAGAAATCTGCCCTCTTTTATATTTTCCTTTCTTTGTCCCCTTGATACATACATCCCTACTACTGTAAAATCAGGTTCCAATCTCCACCCATAAATATTCCTTGCTTGAAGCTAATAATTTCTCCCCAAATTCTCTTAAGTTCCATAATCGCAGTTTTAGGTGGAATAAAATAATACCTGTGTAATCCTCCTCTCCTGCCAGTAACCACTTTCTAACCCAAATATAATATTCTTTTTTCCTCTTCTATCACTACTACAGCCCTTCTAGCAAGCAGCATTATTACACTTCCTTCTCTTCACTGTTGCAGTCTTTACAAATAGAATTTCCTGTCAAAGGGCAGCCCAACGTCTGACGAGTATACCACAGTTTTAGGATTTTATAGATGTCATACATCTTTGCTTATGCTCCTTGCTCAAGGCGTAGGGCACAAAGGTGATGTACGGATGTACATACCTTAAAATTAATTAGTCTCAGGAGAAAGAACAGCATTAGGAATAAAGAGGAACATGTACATCCAAATGGAGAAAGAAGAAAGGAATTCTAGGCCAGGAAGATAGAAGGAAAAGAGCAGAGCAGAAGAGGGAGTGAGTGCGTACTGCAACAGTGAACAGAAGGACATCTACTATTATGGTAAGATTTTACACAACAGTCTTTCCATGGCACTGTTGCAGTATACTATAAAAAAGGGAGTGTGCAGGTGCTCAAGAAGAAATTTTGGAGTAAGGCACAGAGAAGCCAGGTTTTACTCCGGAAACAGCATCCATTTTGTAATACTTAGTGAAAGTATGGACAGAGGTCCAAGTAGCAGCATCAAGGATGGTTTGGGTATCCAATCCTTTGAAAAAGGCACCAGAGGAAGCAACATCCCTAGAAGAATGAGCCTTTACAGAGGCAGAAAGACATTTTCCATGAAAAGAGTAACAAAAAAGAAATGGCCTTAGAGATACAGGAGGATATAGTTTTCTTAGAAACAGGCAAACCCAAAGATATACGATGAAAAGAAATAAAAAGTTGCTTACATTTGTGAATGGTCTTAGTCTTATCCAAATAATAGCCGAGCTGTCTATGAAAATCCAAAGTGTGAAGAACCTTCTCACTAGCAAACTATGAAGGAAAAAAGGAGGGCAAATTAATAGACTTGAGAGACAATTCGTTAACCACCTTGGGCATAAAAGAATTAGTACGAACAGACACACCCAGTCCCTATGAAAAACCAAAAAAGGAGTAACAGCCATAAGAGCCGGGCATTCAGACTCTTAGCTGAAGTAAGGGCCAAAAGAACAACAGTCTTCCATGTACAATGTTACAAGGATGCTGAAGCTGCAGGCTCAAAAGGAGTCTGAGTCAATTTTTCAAGTACAAAACTGAGGTCCCAGGAAGCCAGAATAGGCCTCCTGGGAGGCAAAGGACACCTTTAAGAAGTTGTTTGCCCTCAAACCTACAGGCAAGAGGAGGAGTCAATGGCAGACAAGCAGAAATAGCCGAGAGATGAGCTTTAACAGAAGAATATGCTAACCCACTATGGGGCAATTCACACAAATAAAAGAAAACCAGAGAAATCCCCAAAGATGATGGATCCTAGTTATGAGCAAGGCACCAGAAAGAAAATCTCTTCCATTTGGACACGCATGATTTCCTGGTAGTGGGTTTCCTGGTCTCCTTCAAAACTCTAGGCATGTCCTCAGAAAAAGGTGCCCAAAAGTAATCAAAACTATGTCCCAAAATGTCAGTTGAAGAACGGAAAAGTGAGGAAGAATCAGACACCACTTGTCTTGTGTGATTAAGTTCCACCCTGTGAGATAACTTGTAGTGATTACCCGTGGCTAGATGAAGAAGGGGGAACCAATACTGTTGGGGCCAAAAGGGAGTCACCAACAAGATTTAGGGGGAGTCCTTCTCTATCTTGAGCAGGACCTTGGAATCAGAGCAAGGGGAGGGAAGCTATAGTGAAACATCCCCTCCCAAGAAAAAAGAAGGGGTTTGCCTTCCAAGCCAGAAGACTAGGAACTCTGGTGCAAAAAAAGAGGAGGTTGTCTGGTCAAACAGGAGACAAACAGATCTACCTGTGGAGTACTCCACCGATGGAGAATGTCCAGAAACACATTTCTGTGAAGCATCCATTCGTGAGTCTGTGTACTGGACCTGCTCAAAGAGACTACCACTATATTTTTCTCTGAAGGAATGTATATAGATCTGAAGAGTCATTTGAAACTGGAAAGATAGATCCCACACCTGAAGAGTCAGTCTGCAAAGAAGGTAGTACCGTGTCCCCCTCTTGCTTGATATGCCATATCACTGTAGTACTGTCTGTGAAGAGTGAGTGTGTCCAATGGTATCACACACACTGACCCCACAGAGATAGCAAACCTGCTAGCAGATAGGTTTGGTGAAAATTTCACTGCCTTATCCTCTTCCAAACCTATCACAAACCTTCCCCTAAACTCCCTCCCACCCTACATATCTGAAGAACAGGGCATCAAAGCCCTGCCCAAGGCAAAAAAACACAGCCTCTATGGGACCAGACAGCATCCCAGGCTGTCTTCTAAAACAGGCTAAAACATGAACTAGCACCACCACTAAGTACTCTTTTTAATCATATTCTAACCACAGGCTTTGTTCCTGCGGAACAGAGAAAGTACAGTTGTGTACACTTACCATAAATGTAGATGTTCGAGCGTATTCACTGTTGCAGTCATCACATTTGGGTTATCCCTGCCAGAGTAGCCCTCGGCCGGCCCGAATACCAGAGGCTCAGTATTTCTGCATCGGTTGCTGTCGCTTCAGGACCGACATCAAGTCTTCAGTAGTATAAAGTAAGGCAGCATATGCCATTACATCAGTTTTTCTTGCCCTAATCTGTCAGGAGCCCCCAAGTGGGTGTCAGGTTCTGGTGGAAGAACCCCACCAGTAGAAAGTAAATACCAATATGTCCCTTGTAAGGAAAGAGAAGAAAGAAGAGGGGGTGGAGGGAGGGAAACCAGGACTGCAACAGTGAATACACCAACATCTACATTTACGGTAAGTGTACACAACTGTACTATGTTCTTCATGTTTCACTGTTGCAGTCATCCCATTTGGGTTGATTCCCAAAGCTGAGGCAATGGGTAGAGGCAGTCAAGGAAACTAGAGGCTGGCTAGGATGCCCTGCAATACTACAGAGCCAAACCCTACCCTGGATTTGGAGAAGATAGGCAGGTGGTAATGTTTGGTAAAGGTGTGAACAGATGATCAGGTGGCAGCCTCCAGGATGTCCCTGGTGGGGACTCCTCTGAGGAAAGCTGTAGAGGTGGAGGCTGCTCAGGTGCAGTGAGTCCTGACCCCCTTGGGGGGAGGCTTTCTGTGTTGTTTGTAGAAGAAATGGATGCAGTGTGCTATCCATTTGAAAATGGTTTGTTTGGAGATGGCTTTGCCCTCTGCCCGTGCAGCAAAGCTAACCGGCAATTGATCAGGCTTTCTGAAAGATTTAGACCATCTAGATAGAATCTGAGCTGTCTGTGCACATCTAGAGAGCACAGGATCCTTTCCCCCTTGTTCTGTGGATTAGGAAAAAAGGTGGGCAAATGAATGGATTGGTTGAGAGCCACACTGGACACCACCTTGGGAATGAAGGATGTGTTAGTCCGGAGGGCTACCCTGTCAGCATGGAAGATGATGAAGGATTCCACAGCCATGAGTGCTTGCAGTTTGGAGACCCCTCTGGCTGAAGTGATGGCCGGAAGGAAAGCTGTCTTCCAGGAGAGAAATTTTAGCTCTGCAGAAGAGGCTGGTTCGAAGGGGGGCAGGGTGAGCTTTTCCAACACAAAGTTAAGGCCCCAAGCTGGGGTTGGTGCTCTTCTGGGTGGCCTCAAGTTGCTAGTCCATCTTAGAAACTGTTTAATCAAAGGGTGTGAGAAAAGGGGCTGCTCAGTGGGAAAATAAGCAGAGATAGCAGAGGCATGAATTTTAATAGAGGAAAAAGAGAAGCCACTGTGTATAGTAGGTCAGCTACGTAATCCAGGATGAGAGGGAGGGAGGGAGGGTTGTGCCGTATTGGCTCCCTTAGCCTGAATCCAGGTACAGAACCTTTTCCATTTGTCAGCATACAACTTTCTAATGCTAGGGCATCTGGCCTCACGTATAACATCTAGAACCTGTTTACTGAGGTTGGCAGATTGATCGGGGTGGGGGGGGGGTTTAGGGAATAAGCCGAGCTGCCAAACTGAGTGTCTGCAATTGGAGATGCATGAATTCCCCTTCCTTTTGGGGCAGGAGGTTTGGAATCTGAGGAAGATGCCATGGTGGCAGTGAGGACAGGCTGAGCAGCAAGGGGTACCAGTGCTAGAAAGGCCAGTCTGGAGCTATAAGAATTGTCCTTGGTTTGTCCTCCTTTATTTTGAACAGTACCCTGGGGAACAGAGGTAGTGGAGGAAAGGCACAGACTAATAGATTGACCCAGGGAAAGGACAGGGCATCCACTTTCCAAGCTATGCAGTGATGCTCCTTGGTGCAGAACTTACTGAGCTGATTGTTGCACTGGGAGGCAAAGAGGTCGACCTTTGGGGTGCCCCATTTCTGAGTTATTAGGGTGAAGGTTCTTCTGTTGAGCTGCCACTCGTGGGGGTCCAGAAGACTTCTGCTTAAGTGGTCTGCCAGAGAGTTGAGAGAACCGGATAGGAATTCTGCTGACAGGTTGAGTTGCATGGCACAGGCTGTGTGACAAATGGTCATGGCCAGCCTGCATAGAAGGTAGGAGCGAGTCCCTCCCTGTTTGTTGATATACCACATCACAGTGGTGGTGTCTGTTTTGATCAGGAGCCCCTGGGAAGAAAAGCGGCTTGAAAGCTATCAAGGCGTGCTGGACAGCCATCATCTCTTTTTGGTTGATGTGCAGATGGATTTGCTGTGGGATCCATTGGCCCTGTATGCACCTGCCGTCCAGGCGTGCAACCCAGGCATAGTCTGATGCATCTGTGGTGAGGATCTGGGCAGCGAGGGATGGTGAGAAAGGTAGTCCATTGTTGTGGGAGCATGCAGTTGCCCACCAAAGAAAATCTTTTCTGCGGCAAGGTATTATAGGTATAAGAGTCTCTAAGTCTTGAAAGTGTTGACACCAAAGGCTTTTTAGATACCACTGAAGTTTCCACATATGCAGTCTGGCATATGGAATGAGTAGAATGCAAGATGCCATGAACCCCAGAGTTTGCAGGATTTTCCTTGCAGATAGCTGGGGTCTGGTGGCTAGTTGAGAGAAGTAGGCTGTTAGGAAAGTTTGTTTTTCTGGTGTAAGGAATGCCATCTGGGATGCTGTGTCCAGGCATGCTCCCAGGAATATAACTCTTTGGGTGGGTACCTGTTTGGATTTCTTTTTGTTGATTGTGTACCCTAGGGAGATTAGAAGGGACTTTACAAAGGCCAAGTGCTTGAGCAGCTTTTCCTGGCTGTCTGCCTGAATTATCCAGTCTTCTAAGTATGGGTAAAGCTGGATATTCCTTTGTCTGCAAAAGGCAATGGCTGGAGCCAGACATTTTCTGACAACTCTGGGAGTAGTAGATAAGCCAAAGGGAAGCACAGAGAACTGAAAGTGCTGAGATCCTGCCCTGAAACTGAGATATTTCCTGCATGATTCCCTAATAGGAATGTGGAGGTAGGCTTCTTTTAGGTCTAGGGTGGTTACTGGGTAGCAGCTGCTGGAGGGTGAGCATTTTGAATTTTGGGATCACCAGGAAGGTATTTAGAATGGACAGATTGAGGATGGGGTGGCAGGTGCCCTCTTTTCTAGTTACCAGAAAAGGTCTTGAGTAGAAACCTTGGCCTTTCTGTTCTGCAGGAACGTGCTCTACTGCACTCATAGAGAGCATGGAAAGGACTTGCTTTTGCGCCTCTGCCCACTGCTTTGGAGGCAAGTCAGGGAACCCTTTTGGAGTTGGAAGGGTGTGGAAAGAAAAATCCCTTGGACACTATGTTGAGAATCCAGCAGTCGTTGGTAATGGTGGCCCAGGTGCTTGCGTGAAAGGAGAGTTTTCCTCCTAGGGGTAAGTGAAGGTGGGCAGAGGGGGGGGGGGTGAGTCATTGTGAGTTCTTACCATAAGGGGGTGGCTTAGAACTCCCTGGTTTTGAAGTGGAGGTAGTCCACTGCTTAGATCTCTGCATTCCTTGTGGCTGCTGTCTGGGGGGGGGGGGCGTCTGGTTCCCTAGGGTCTGGGCTGAACTGGCCTGGTGCGAGCAGGAAAGGACCAGTGCTTGGTGGGACAATGCCTGCTGAACCTGGGTGGCTAGACCTGTAAGAAATCCTTAACTGTCTGCATATATTTTGCTTTTTCTTCCATCTTTTTTAAGACCTCTTCTGCCTTAGAGCCAAATAAGCTGTCTTTGTGGAAGGGGGCATCCAACAACTTAGATCTGACATGGTCTGGCAAGGGCTGTTCCTTAAGCCATGCATGCCTTCTAAGGACAGATCAGGTGACTGCTGCCCTGCAAAAAGCTTCTAGGGTGTAAAAACCACAGTGCAAGGTGTGTTTAGTTACTTGACTTGCAGAATGCATTAACTCTTGTAACTCTCTAGATTCTGCACAAGCAGGAAAGGAAGACATTTTTTGTTTGAGGAGTTCCAGGGTATGTTGCTGAAATGTTAGCATATGTAACTGACAATTTAGTGCTCTGAGAGCAAGAGTAGCTGAGGTGTATACTTGTTTACCCCATCTGTCTAGTGCACGGGAATCTGTATCTGAGGGGGTGGGTTTCTTAGCAGAGGTTGCTTTAATTCCTTTAAGCCTTTGAGAAATTACCTCATGGTCACCAGTAGGATTTAAAAAAACAATTGAGAGAGTCAGGGACTCTGTAGTACCCTGTCTGGTTTTCTGGGTGCAGGACGGAGGGTGTCAGAAGTCAAACTAGATTCCAGGAAAACATCCTCCACAACATCCAGGATTGGGAGGATGGCCAAGGGTCTTGTGCTGTGGAAGATCTAAGAATTCCGAGTCTCTTTTTAGACTGAGGGTAGTCCTGACTCTCCCACTGGAAATGCTCCCTTAAGGTATGAAGGGTTTCCCCAAAGAAAAAACCCTCTGCAGGAGAGGCTGAAGGAATGCAGTCCTCTGCATCAGAATCTTCATAAGTAGAGAGGGGCTGCATGTCTTCATATTCAGATACATCAGAGTCATCTGACTCTTGTTCAGACAAAAATACAGGGGAAAGATCTTTTTTTCCTTTTGGAGGGAGTAGCTTGGCTTCCCCTAATCAGCATGATAAGGTCTTCTGCCATTTTAAGCATTTGAGACTGAGGGAAGGAAGCAGGTGCCTGAGATTGGGTCGTCGGTTTCTTGGGTGTGGTGTGTGGTGCCTACCTTGGGCCTAAGAAACTCGATTGTTTTCGAAAGAACAGTAGTCGTGAAAGAAGATGTCGGTTTATGTCAAGAATTGGTAGTGAGAAGGACTTCCTCGGAAGCCGGTGCCTGCTCAGCAGCTCCGGACCCATCCAAGGTAGAGATGACCGCAAGATCCTTAGTCGAAGAAGAGTTTTGTGGCGTACCAGACTCCGAAAGTGTCTCAGTAGCAGCCTGCGAATCCACAGAAGCAGGCATCAGGGGCTGTGAAAGTGCCTCACTGAGGACTGGTGCTGGTGAACTGACAACTAGCTTAACGGGAGCATCGTCGGTAGGTTTGGACCTGTGCAGTCTGTCTATCTTTACATTTTTTCAGAAGATCTGCTGTCAGATGGCTTACCAAAGCCATATCGGAGTTCGAGAACTGTAAGCGTAAATATCAAGCTACAATAAGGGCCCGATGATGGATAGTTCTAGCATTGAACAAAGCACAGAAGCGACAGCTGGGGGACGTCGTGGTCTGGGCCTAAGCAAGTGATGCAGTAAGAATGAAAGTCTCGGTGTGGTATTTGCTTTCCACAGGCGAGACAATTGTTAACTTTTTCTGACATCGGTTAGTGCAAAAAAAAGGATACCCAACAGGGTACTTAGCTTTAGAAGACTTCAGCTTTAATTCAGTAGACGAAACTCAGGTAGCGGATGACCAGCACTCGTGTGAACTGCTTCTGCTTCGGGCTCCATGGCAAGAAAGACTGATGTAATGGCGTTGGATGCCTTACTTTATACTACTGATGACCTGACATCAGTCCTGAAGTGACAACAACTGACGCAGAAATACTGAGCCTCTGGTAGTCCAGCTGGCCAAGGGCTACCCTGGCAGGGATAACCCAAATGTGAGGACTGCAACAGTGAAACACGAAGAACATCTACAACAGTTATTACTCTTCCACAAAGGTGACCTAGCAACAGACCTGCGGAATTACAGACCTATAAGCCTGACCAGCTTCATCTGTAAGGCCATAGGATGTATCATTATGGACCTCATAAATAAAGATGTAGGTGACTTCCAAACCCTGGATCCTACCCAATTCAGCTTCATCAAGGGCAGATCCTGCCTGTTAAATCCGGTGGATTTTTTTTGAAAATGTGACTAGGGCCACTGACGAAGGCCAATCTGTGCACACACCATACCTCGTCTTTCGACACAATCCCACACTCAGGCATCACCATTAAACTTAGCAAACTGAATGTAAACTCCCTCATAAGATGGCCAACTGTCTCACAAACCAGACACAGAATATCAATGTGGGTGACTCCACGTCAACTAGTAGACCTGTTACCACTGGGGTGCCACAGGGGTCAGTTCTGGGACCCCTACTGTTTGGTATATACTTCTCAGAAGTTCAGGTCAAAACTTAGGGGTTGCAGCTGACCAAGTTTGCACATGACTGCAAACTGGGTGCAATTACTGAATCCCCAAATATCATCAGTATACTCCAGAAGGGTTTTACGCAGACCAACGACTGGTTTCTTAGTCACAGTCTCAAAATGAATGCAAAGAAATGCATTTCCTTTGGCACAAACAATGTCCCTTCACACAATCAAATCAACAACAATACCCTAAGTACCCATGAAGTGGTAAGGGACCTGGGATCACAAATTGACTGCGACTTTAACTTCAACCACCATGTCTCTACTGTAGAAAGGAAGGCTTTCTACATAGCACACTTGATTAGTATAGGCATCGCCTTGAGAGGAAAAGAGGTTATAACCCCTCTATACTCAGCATTAATCCAGCCCATAAATGAGTATAATGCCCTGTTCAGCATATACCGTGCAAAGCACCTGCAGCAATTGGAGAGACCTCAGAAGTTTCAAACAAAGATGATCAAGGGTCTCCAGCTTGTGCCTTACACAGACCGACTAAAGTCCCTGTCACCATACTCTGTACCATATAGACTTCTTAGAGGTGACTTATGCCTGGCATACAGAGCAATCTCAGACCCAAACCTAATGAACTTGCTGCATATCCATAAATCAAATGGGACTAGGGTTACCCGTTCCAGGGATGTAAATATGGCCTGCAACTTAAATAGGACATGCTGGAGGGACAGATTTATGTTCCAGCAACTGCTGCGCCTTTGGAATAGGCTGTCTGTTCATGGGAAACACAGCACCTCTATGACATTGTTCAACAGTAACCTGGACGAGTGGATGGAGCACTGTAAATTCTTACCTGGGATAGTGTCCACAATCCTTATGGACATGGGCATCCATTATTAAATGCAAACTTGGGTATTAACCAACATTTTTATGGTATTACATTAGGACAAAACAGCCAGGCCTGATAGCCTAGTAATGTCCTATGATCCTATGACCCTGAGACTTTGACAGTCCCTGGAAGAAACAGGGAGTGAAAGGTCTGAAGGGCGAAAATGAGTGCTCTCATCTCCTTTATGTTGATGTGGTTTGACATCTGATGACCCTGTACCTTGAGGAAACCAAAGTAGACTCACCGCCCCATGTCTGAGGCACCCAAGGAAAGTTCCTTTGATGGGACTGGGGACTGGGGGCTGAAAAGAAGTCCCAGGTTGAGAGACAGCTGATGAATCCACCACTGAAGCTCGAGTTTGAAGCATGGAAGAAAAGGAACTAGAAAATCTAGTGGAAAACTGTGTTGGCGCTGAAATGAATTTAGGAACCACTGTAGTTTTCTCATATGAAGTCTGGCTAGAGGTAGCACAGGAATGATGGAAGTCATGAATCCTAAAACCCTGAGAAATTCACCGGCTGTAACTGATGCCAGAGGAAGAAGGGATAAAAAAGGTGATTAGAAAAAGAGCCTTGAGAGGAGGCAGGGATGTCAGCATGGGAATTTATCTGGATTCTTCAACTGAGAAAGACATGATCATGAGAAGGAACCAGGACTGATTTCTGAAATTTCATTGTAAACCCCAGGCTTTGTAAGAGGCAAACAGTATACTGGAGGTACTGAAATAAGACTTCGGCAGCGGAGGATTGAATAAGCAGATCACCTAGATAAAGAAAGATTTGAACCCCTCTCTCCCTGCAAAAGTCAATCAAAGGAAAGAGGTATTTGGTGAATACCTCTGAGGCAAAGGAAAGGCCAAAGGGCAAAGCAGTGAACTGAAAATACAAGGAAGAGACAGAGAAATGCAGAACTTCCTGAAAAAGGGGATTATTTGGGATATGAAGATAAGCATCCTTGAGGTCCAGAGTGACCAGGAAAGCCTGGGAAAGAAGAGGAAACGGGGCTTGAAGGGACAACATCTAAAAAAAAGGACCATAAGAATGGTGTTGAGCTGAGAAATGTCCAGAATGGGTCTCCGGGTATCTTCCTTCCTGGGAAACAAAACATTCTGGAATAATACCCCTTACCATTCTGGGAAGAGGGTACAGCTTGAATGGTGCCTTCTGCCAAAAGACCCTGAAGCAATTCTGGAAAGAAAGGAAGCTGTTCCTGAGGAGGTAGAGGGAGGCCCAGAAAAAGAGGAAGGGCTTTCCATACCATGAAGTACCCCTGACGGACGGCAGACAGAACCCAAGAGTCTTGATTGCCACTTAGCCAACTGGGAAGAGACAAGGAAAGGCAAAGGGATATGGGAACCTGA
Organism: Protopterus annectens; assembly: GCF_019279795.1. Classification (NCBI taxonomy): domain Eukaryota; kingdom Metazoa; phylum Chordata; order Ceratodontiformes; family Protopteridae; genus Protopterus; species Protopterus annectens. The sequence continues at coordinate 250,758,232 of NC_056750.1, read as the reverse complement.
CTCAAGAAAAGGGGAAGCAAACTGTCAGACATAAGCTGGCTTGTCTTGAAAGGGCAGCTTTTGAGTAGTAGTAGTAATCTGAGTAGACTTAGCTAGTGGAATCCACCTTGAACACTTCTTACCTCTGGGAGCAGGGTGAGTTATCTGTGAACAAAGGCAGACTTCAATGAAAAATTCTTGTGAAACTCTGAGATAGGACACACAAAAATATGTTTCAATTCCTGCAAGGCTTTACCTTTAGCCTGAAGGGACTTAAAAATCTCAGCAGCAACAGAGCCAGACAGGTTCTTATTACCAAGAGGACCATCAAACAATTTTTCCTTAATATCAAGCAAAGGTTGGAGATGATGCCAAGAGTAATGTCTCAAAATAGAACCAAAGGGAGCAGCCCTAGAGGAGGCATCAGCTGCATCATGACTACATTTAATAGAGAGGTGAGCTACTTGAGAAGTATAGCCAAGTAGAGAATGGCCAAAGCCTTCCCTTCAGATTCAGAAGCTTGGAAAGTAAGGCTAAAACCTATCTGGCCATATGGATCAAGTAATTAATAGCCCAAAAAGGTGGCAGCAGTATATACCATTTTGCCTAGCTGCTCCATAGCTGCTCCACTGTCCTTGACTGAAGGAAGTAGTTTAGTTGACAACAAAAGTTTAGAGTGTTTATCAGAAGAGACAGACACTACAGAATGGTCAGCAGGAGGACATTTGTATAGGAACTTACACTCATCAGGCACCTTGTAAAAGCTATCAGGTTTCTTAGGGGCTGGAGGTTGAGAATCCAGTGCTACAGAGACTGCTGAAAGGGTATCCTGAATGGCAGCCAATACTGGAGGTACAGCAGAGGATTTAGATGACTCCATCAGGAGTTGCTCATAATACCTCTTTTGAATGTCAGAAACCTGAGAACAGTCCCATTTAAAATGTTATATTAAGCGGGAAATAGTATCCCCAAAAGAAAGTTCTTCTAAGGGAGAAGCTGGGCTAATAGAATCTTCCTCTTCAGAACCATAACACCAGGGAGAATCCAAATCCTGTTTAGAGGTGTCCTGCTCTCTGGGCCTCTTAAGTGAGGTAGATGACCAAGGGGGAGCAGGCACAGAAACTCCTTGGAGAGGATTTACGGCCAATACATTAAACATCCTCTGGGTAAAATCCTGCCATTCATGCTGGGGATCTTTAGCAGCAGGGGAAACATGTTTGGTCTTTTTTTTTTTTTCTTGTGAGGAACTTCAGCCCTAAATACCCTAGGAAATTCAGACCGTTGTCGACATTCAACCAGAACAGTAGGATTCTCTTCCTGAACAAGCATCTGCGGTATTCCCCTTGGTCCCTTTGAAATAACCAGCTGAGGGTTCCCCCACAGGACATGCGAGAAGTCAGATCGATGCCAGCCTCCAATAGGGTAACAGCAGAGGAAATCCAACACAACAACAACCAGGTGATTCTCTGGGCTTTCACCAGCCTCAAGAGAGACATCCAGGAGAGGTGAGACAGCAGCCGAATCAGACCCAAGTTTCTGGGCCTTTTTCTTGGCAGGCAACTTAACTTCAGCACAAGAAGATTCCACCATACCACCCTGTGTCAACAACTTAAGAAGCGGTTTCTCCAGGTAAATGGACAAGAGGGAGAGATGACTACATAGGGTCTTGGGGACAAACACTTGGCAGATAGAACACTGCATTTGGTCGGGAGAAGCAGCATCCAAACACAAAAGAGACTGCTTGTCACGATCTTTATGGGGAGTCTGCCTCCCACACTGATTTTTCCTTACAAGATGACATGTAAGCTTACAAAGATTAAAAGACGAAAATATAAAGAAACATCAAGGGTGCACTTATCTGAAACATGGCTTAGTAACTGGCACTGAAGATGGAGCGTGCAGACCAACAATCAATGATGGCATTCGGAATGGTAGCAAAGTAGTCCGGAGGTATTACTTGCTTACACTAACTTTACGCCCTATGCCTTGAACAGGGAGCATACGTGTGATGTATGAAGCCTATAAAATCCTAAGGCTTTGGTATACTAGCCGATGTTGGGCTACCCTAGGCAAAGAATCCCATTTGTAAAGAATACTGCAATAGTGATACGGAAGAACATGTAATAATACTGCTTGCTAGAAGGGCTCTAGGAGTAATAGAAGAGGAAAAAAAAGAATCTTATATTTGGGATACTAAGGGGTTACTGACAGGAGAGAAGGATTATGCAGGCATTATTTATATTCTACCTAGAACTACAATTATAGAGCTAAAGAGAATTTTGGGAGAAATAATCAGCTTGCAGCAAGGAATATTTATGGGTGGGGACTGAAACCAGATTTTACAATAGCAGGGATGTATGTATCAAGGGGACCAAGAAGGGAAACATAACAAAAGAGGGTAGATTTCTGAAAAAATATATCAGAATGCTTGGTAAGAAAGATGTGAATTCAGTAGTAGGAACTCAAACAGAATTTAGATTTATTCTCCAAGGTACAAAAACCGGGCCAACTAGATAGAAATTACATCATGCAGGAGAATGTGTATTTAGCTAAAGCTTTGACTGATGCAATAACTACATCAGATTATACATCAATAAAATCTGCAATAAATATGCAAGATAATGGAGTAAAAAGGAGAAACTGTCACTTTACAACTACCTGCAAGAGAGAGGAATTGGCAATGGAAATGCTTCATGAGTTAAGTAGGGAAGATAAACTTTTCTTCAGAAGTGACAGCTGGCAAGTGTGATAAAATGAAAATGGAGTTTAAAAATATGGCAGGAACAAGACGAAAACAGTTATAAGGAAAAGTAATAGGAACTTTTAGAATTGTTGACAAAGCTTAAAATAATGCACAAGGAGATCTCGCTGAACAAGAGGTAGAACTGAAAAATGTTAAATGGAAAACATGGGCACATGCATATTTGGATAATATAGCAATAACCCAAAGATGTGGGTGTGGTATAAAAAAGATTTACCCACGGCTGGTGTGGTTTAATCACGAGGGTAAAGCCTGAGTGATCAAACAAAAGTCAACTGTGGGTAAATCTTCAATATATCACACCACGGAGTTGGTTGCTACTATTATACAATGAAATTATTAAACAAAAAAAAACTTTTTTAAACAATGTCTTTGTATGATGGCTCAGTGGTGTTTTTCCGCTTTCACTGGATATCCTGCTGCTTTTTTTTTTATGTACTGTGCATGCGCATGAACAGTTCCCATGCTTACGCAGTACATCAGTGCTTTGGAAAGGAAGCAATGGAAATTCAGACACTTTAGAGGTATGAGATACAGGATGGAGAAAATACAAGGAAAATCAGGAATATTTCTTTAATTTTTAATAACGTACCTGATTTTCATAATATTTTCTCTGTGCTGTGTCTCTCTTACCTACAGACTGTCCAGATTTTTAATACAACTCTTTTTATAGTGAAAAAAATAATTAAAACATTATAGCATACAGTAAAGGGGAAAAAACTAAACACAGTACCCACTGTACAGAAAGCCAACACAAGATATTGAATACAATTTATTTTAATCCAAACAAGTTAAGAGCTTTTGCTCCGATTACGGAACTTCTTCAGAACTATTAACAAATAAAAGCTTACTGCTTAAATACACACCACTAAAATCATTTGATTGACAATGTCCAACAGAAGGGATTGCTCTTTCAAAGATTGATTAGAACGTGTAAAGTGACGGGTGAAAGGATAAGTAGCACTAGTAAGCAAACACGGGGAATGTTTAAATGTGGCTTTTGTGGGCACTGCCCATATGTTAAAAACACTAATAACTTTAAAATTAGAGAAGGTTTACGGGATCAATAGGCATAACACATGCAATTCTAAACAAGTTGTTTATTTGGGTCTATATTAGATAATAGAACTTTTAAAAGTTCGAATGTCATATGGTCGAAACCATATGATCGAACTTTTAAAAGTTCAAAAACCTAAAAAAAAAAAAAAAACTACCTGAACTACCACCAGTGAGGGGGCTTGCACATTGGGAAAGATAACAAGTACATACACAGTAAACTACAATTTCCCTTAAGAGCACACAGAGATCACAGTCAGTCTAGGGCTGGTTTCTCCCTTTCTCTCCGGGTCCCCAATAAGACTCCTCACTGGCACAGCTATATGGACCAGATCTCAGCCTAGTGGGAAAGCTAAAACCTTCAGCACCCTATCTGTCCTGCCAGTGCTTCGTGTCCCTGCCCAAGTAGCTGACACACACACACTTTGAGATAAGAGTTTTATACAAACACACAGACACTCCTGGGGAAGGCTGGCACAGGTTCTCCAGCTATGCCTCCTTCTCTGCAAGGCTATAAGGTAGAAATCACTGGACCAACCACCACTATCAGCTACTAATAAGGCCCTTACCAAAGGGTGTCCAATTTTACTGTGCAATATTATTATTATTATCCAATTAGTAAGTATGACTAACAGCAAGGCTTACATTGCTACCCCTTCCACTGAGGTGTCAGTCATAGCCTCACTGAGGAGAGCAGTCAGCAGATCTCCCTCAGAGTCCTCCTGCAATCCACTGCAAATACTCAGCACATGGGATTCCCTAACATGGCAAGGTTTCGTCATGTTTGATGACCATGCCCTGGCCCAGCAATCAGGGAGCCTCAATCCTCACCACTAACACCAGGAATGGGAATGGATAATTAATACACACAGTAAAGTACAATTTCCCTTAAGTGCACACAGAGATCACAGTCAGTCTGGGGCTTGTTGCTCCCTTTCTCACCAGGTCCCCAACAGGACTCCCCACTGGTACAGCTATAGGGTCCAGGTCTCAGCCTAGCTGGGCAAGCTAAGACCTCCAATACCTTCTCTGTCCAACCAGTGCTTCGTGTCCCTGCCCAGGTAGCTAACAGAACACATACACACACTTTGAGATAAGTATTTATAGAACTTCAAAGACACTCCAGGGAAAGGCTGACAGATTCTCCAGCTGTGCCCCTTTACCCAGACCATACGGTAGTGATCCCTGCCACCACCCAGTGAATAATATCAGCTACAAAAAGGCCCTTAAAAGGGTGTCCAATTATTCCTGTGCAATATTACTATCCAGTGGTAATGTGACTTCAGTCTAGGCTTATTGGAAGGGCTTAGACAGTAAACTCTATAAATATATAATGTACACTAAAGCATAATATATCTCTACATAAACCAGCCACAGGATGAAGGTTTTAAAAATAATTAATAAAAAATAATTAAAACACAAGACAAAACTACTACACCACAGAGATATCTAAGAATTCAGAGATCATACAGAAACTTAAAATAATATAGTAGGATGGGTCTGATTTCAAACAAAAATACCTAATTAATCTTTAATAGATTTAACTATTACTACAAGAAATCACAGTGCTAAAAACTTACATGTGAGCTTAGGCAGAGTGCAGAGTTAGATATCCAAGATCAAAATGCTCCCCTAGTCTCTCACTAAATATTAGTTTTTAAACACTAACCAACAGCTCTGCTGAGGCCCTCCGAAATTACATCATTTTTCACTTACGGTTTCCCAGTATTCCTATTGCATCATCGTGACACCTGGTCTGAGTTCTCAGGCCACAAACTGCATTATTTAGCAATCTAACACCTGCTAAGAAACTTACAATATAAGTCATTTCACATGTATACTCAGAAACCAGAGCAATAAAGCACATTCCACATCTAAATTCTGATCATAAACTTTAACCTTAAAACAATGGGCATGAAACCTTCATCCAGACTTATTGGAGCCAAATTCTAACGGTCACAACATGCTTCACTGGACCAGTAGAGTGCAATATTGTCACATATTTTGCAGTTCCACATTTCACAGTATTCTTTTACACTCAAGAAAACATGCCTGTAGTTTTACATTTATTTACAAATGCCAGAATTATATATCAAATTCTATTTGACTAGGTTGGCAGCCTTCGCCCATCTCTCCCAAATGGTCACATCTCTTCCCCCTTGGGGAACTCAAGCAAGTTTTTCAAGTGCCCCTTGAGAAACATTGCTTGAGAGTGTCAGGCCTATCTGGGTGTACCTCACCCCATTCCCGGTCTTGAGAGGACATCTGCATTGGCACTGCTACTCCCACTGTGGTGCTGTATTGACATATATGCTTGCAACCCCAGACTCCATCTTAGCAACTTGGCATTTTGCTGACTGGCTCTGTTTAACCATGTTAGAGGGTTGTGATTGAATTTATTCCATACAGATAAGGCTGAAGTTTTTGTAGTGCCCAAACTATGACTAGACCATTCCTTTTCTACCACTGCATAGCATTCCTCCCAGGCTTGGAGCCTATGACTGAGATAAACCACTGGGTGCTCTTCTACCTCTGAGGAAATTTGGCTAAGTAGAGCTGCAACCCCAAAGTTTGAAGCATACACCTGCACAACAAAGTCTTTGCTGTAGTCTGGACTAGCTAACATAGGGGGTCCTCTCAAAGCTTCCTTAAGCTTCTGAAATGCCTGGTCACATGCTGGGGTCCACACTACCTTATCTGACCTGCTCTTCCTTGTCAGGTCTGTGAGGGGAGCAGCTTTGGTACTATAACTGGGAACAAACTTTCTGTAGTACCCTGCTGTCTCCAAGAATGCCCTCACCTGTTTTTTGGTAAAAGGTGCAGGCCATGCCTGAATGGCTTCCACTTTGGCAGGTTCTGGCCTTATCTTACCACTCCCCACTCTATGTCCTAGGTAGGAGACCTCTGCCATACACACCTGACATTTGCTCAGCTTAATGGTCAACCCTGTCCTCTGTAGTCTGCCCAGTACCTCCCTGACATGTTGAAGGTGCTCTTGCCAGGAATGGCTGTAGATAGCAATATCATCCATGTAAGCAAGGGAAACCCTCCTGCTCCTGCTAAGATATGATCTACCAGCCTCTGGAAAGTCGCTGGGGCATTCTTCATCCCAAAGGGCATCTTTGTGAACTCATACAAGCCAAAAGGAGTCACAAAGCCTGACTTCTCTCAAGCATTGGGAGTCAAGGTCACCTGCCAGTAACCCTTGGTAAGATCAATTGTTGTAAGATACTTAGCCCCACCCAACTGCTCTAGGGCCTCATCTGTCCTAGGCATGGGGTAATCATCCGACTCTGTGTGACTATTTCATTTCCTGTAATCCACACAGAGCCTGGTGCTGCCATCCTTCTTTGGCACCAGTACCACTGGCGAAGCCCATGGTCTGTTGGACTCCTGAATTACCCCTAGTTCCAACATTTCTTATATCTCCTCCCTCAAAATCTGTTTGACTCTCTCTCAGGCACCATATAAGGGGCCTACCTAATAGGCAATTGAGGTCCTGTATCCACCTGGTGCTGCACCAGGTGGGTGCACCCTGGTTTCCCAGTGAACATGTCCCCAAACTCTTGTAACACTACTCAGACTTCTCAAACCTGGGTGCGAGATAGCTGCCGGGAACTTGCTACCCCTTCCACTGAGGAGAGCAGTCAGCAGAACTTCCTCAAACTCCTCCTGCAATCCACTGAAAATACTAAGCACAAGGGCTTCCCTATCATGGCAAGGTTTTGTCATATTTGATGACCGTGCCCTGGCCCAGCAATCAAAGAGACTCAATCCTCACCACTAACACCAGGGAGGTCATCTCCTAGAATAGGGGAATGGATAATTAATACACACAGTAAAGTACAATTTCCAAAATGAAAACCAAAACTAGAACTCTCGACAACTCAGTAATCCAACAAGCACAGAATAAGTTCTAGTGAATAAGTCACGATCCACGATTTAATTTCTTTTATTCATACACAAAAATTAATCACTGGTTTAGCGCTTTCATCTACGTATCGTAGACTTCATCAGAACATTGTCTCCATTTAACAATAGTCTTTATATACTATAAAAAACCGCCAAAATTTGAAATTCCATTAATTAGCTGTCCATTAACTTAAAGTCACAGATACATCCTAAGATACATTCATAAATTGTAAAATTGTATTAATAAAAACTATTCTTATTAAAATCTATCATAAAATTGTTTCATTGATTTATATGAACTTCATTAATTGATAAAACTTGTAGTGTACTACAGATATATTATAGAAGATAATATGCAAAAATATATGTAACAACCCTACCTACACATACTGCTAAAAAAATGTCTAAAAACACATTTAAAATATATATCATCCCTGATAGTACTATATTACTGTCAAATTAATTGACTTTGATGTAACTTATTCATAATATCTAATAATATACAACATACATATAAAATATCAGTATAAATATGAAAATAAATATACAATACATTCTATTAATTTCTTATGAGAGGTTTGGTGGGTATACATTCATTTAGTCCCGGGGGTATTGCTGCGTTTAACCTAATTTGCCATTTTATTTCTTTCTCTGATACAAGAGCCTTAATGTCTCCCCCCCTGGGATTTGTTTTTATCACTTCTAAAATACCAAACAAGAATCCAATACAATTTGGATTACTGTTTATGTGCCTATACAAGGCATTATTAGTGTCCTTTTTACGTATGCAATACAAGTGATCGTATATTCTATCTTTTAATCTCCTGTCCGTTTTGCCTACGTAAAAATCCAGGTACATATTGCTAAATAAATCAAGTGTTGTGTTTGACAATTCCCTTTACTAAAATTTATCTTACTTCTAAGGATATTGTCCAAAATCACACACTCTTTAGTTATAATACTACTACACTGATTACAATGGCCACATTTAGTAGTCCCACCCTTTCCAGAGTATATCTTTTTGTTCATATTGTTCATTCTTATTTCAAGTATTCTTTTTAGATTATGGTCAGTTTTATATACGTATAATGGCTTTGCTCCCAGTTTGTCACTAATTCCTTCATCGCCAGTGATTATATTCCAATTCTTATCTATAATCTGTTTAATTTGACTAGCCTGTTTGCCATACTTTGCTATACATGCTTTTTGGAAGCTGTGGCCATCTGACGCCTTCTTATAGTCACTATTTTTTATATTAACAAGTGCATTGGATAGACCTACACCCAACACTGGTGTATACTTTTTCCCCCATTCCTGAATAACATACATAGTGACATCCTGGACCAAATCCTCGGGATATCCTCTGTCTATAAATAATTTCTTCACAAAATGCATTCCCCTTAGGAAGTCCTTCTTAACCGTAGTCATCCTAGCAACTCTGATTGATTGTCCTTTAATAATACTTTTTTTCTGGGAATACGGATGGTTACTATTATATTCAAGATAACTATTACAAAAGGTTTCTTTTCTAAATATTCTGGACTGAAATTTATTGCCATCAGAGTATATATAAGAGTCCAGAAAGTTAATACCAACGTGATCAGCGTTGTATGTGAACCTAAGGTATGTAGTGGTATTGTTTATATATTCAACAAACTGGATGAATTCCTCTTTTTCTCCTTTCCATAAAATAAAAATATCATCCAGGTAATGCACATATAGTGTCATATACTTATACCAAGGTGAGTTAAGCACATATTCCTTCTCCCAGTCTAATAAGACAAGGTTTGCATATATGGGGGCACAAGCTGCCCCCATTGCTACGCCATTATTCTGCTTATAATACTCAACATCAAAGTATATGAAGTTATTATCTAAAACTATGTTGATAAATTCATGTATTAATTCTTTCTTATCTTCACTTAATTCACTGATGGTATATACACTTTCCATAAATCTAATAATACCTTCCTCCTTTGGTATGCATGAGAATAAATCCTTAATATCTACACTTGCAAAAAGTAATTTTGGATTCCAAAGTTCATGTGTAAACTTCCCCAAGAATTCCCATGAATCTTTAATAATATGTTCACTATTCTTATATATACTCTTGAGCCACTGATCAATAACTTTCCCATACGGGAAATTCTTACTGTATGTACCTGCAATAATAGGTCTCAGTGGTGGGTCTACGATATCCTTATGTACCTTGGGTATGCCATGAATAGTAGCGAGTACTGGATATTGAACTTTTAAAAAATCATATAATTCCTGTTCTATTCTTTCATCCAATAAATATTCTTCCAAATATAAATCTAATCGCCTATGGGCTATATTGATTTGGTTCAGTGATGATCTTTCATACTGATCAATATTATTTAAAATATCAAATATTTTTTCATTGTATCTAGTCGTCTCCATTAATACTATTCCGTCCCCTTTATCTGGTACCAAAATTTTTATGTTGGCAGCTTGCAATTCATTAAGTACCTTATCAAAGTATTTATCCCAATCAGAGGGACTTGTCTCCTTATAGCTCTTATTTTTGAGCTGATATATTTGCTTGCTTATAACTTTCTCAAATGTTGCTATAGTATTGTGCATCGGCGGAATAAATTTACTTTTTCTCCTTAAGGCACTGGGGGTAGTGGAGGAACTTTTACTATCATGAAAAAATAAACTTAGGTTTAATTTCCTAGTATATAGTTTTAATTCCACTAGTGCATCAACAAAATCAAACTTGCCCTTCGGTATATATTTCATACCCTTGAGGAATACTAGAAAATGTTCCTTATTGATCTTAACAGGTGTATAATTATATATTTTAAAGTCATTCCACATATTAATGACTCCATGTCTTATTATTTCTTGTCCTTCTTGCTCATGTTCTATTACACAACATCCTACTTCTTCCAATAATTCTTCCCCCTGTATCTCCTCTGATTGTTTCTGTAATTTCCCCTGTTCACAAAATCTTCCTCTAAAAAATCATTTTCATACCCCCTTTCCTCATATATAACTTGTCTATCTGTATGAATATCTGTATATTTATACTGCTCTTTATCTACTCTGATATTCCACCTATATGCTTTGCAATTAGCATACTGGTTAGTATCACGAATAAATTTCTTACACTTCCTTTCAAAAATTCTTTTAGAGTTATTTTCAGCATATGTATATTGTTTGTTATATAACTGTTCCCACTGAGGGAAAATTAAATCCTTAGTAATATCAGTGTTCATTCTTTCAACCTCCTGTAGTAAATTGCTAATTTTGTTGTCATTACAAACTATAATGAACTCCATAAATTGAGTTCCAAACTTATCAAACATTTTATTGCATGCTTCAATATTTTCGTCATTTAATTCCACACCAATAGGCTGTTTAAAGAAGTGTAGCCCCATTGGTACAATACCACTAGATATGCATTTACGCAGATATAAATTGTCTATCTGTAGTCCTTTAATTTGCGTTAATTTTTTACCAAAGTTATAAATAACATTCTTTAAATTAGAGTAGGACTCCCTCTGTTGTCCTTCCCTAACATTATAATTCTTATTAGGTTCAAACTCAAAGGTTAACTTTAAAAAATTGTCAATATTGTTGTTTGAATGGGACATGCCCACTGTATTAGCTTCCTTGCGTTGTTGGTGTATGTCGCTTAACTCACCTTGGTATAAGTATATGACACTATATGTGCGTTACCTGGATGATATTTTTATTTTATGGAAAGGAGAAAAAGAGGAATTCATCCAGTTTGTTGAATATATAAACAATACCACTACATACCTTAGGTTCACATACAACGCTGATCACGTTGGTATTAACTTTCTGGACTCTTATATATACTCTGATGGCAATAAATTTCAGTCCAGAATATTTAGAAAAGAAACCTTTTGTAATAGTTATCTTGAATATAATAGTAACCATCCGTATTCCCAGAAAAAAAGTATTATTAAAGGACAATCAATCAGAGTTGCTAGGATGACTACGGTTAAGAAGGACTTCCTAAGGGAAATGCATTTTGTGAAGAAATTATTTATAGACAGAGGATATCCCGAGGATTTGGTCCAGGATGTCACTATGTATGTTATTCAGGAATGGGGGAAAAAGTATACACCAGTGTTGGGTGTAGGTCCATCCAATGCACTTGTTAATATAAAAAATAGTGACTATAAGAAGGCGTCAGATGGCCACAGCTTCCAAAAAGCATGTATAGTAAAGTATGGCAAACAGGCTAGTCAAATTAAACAGATTATAGATAAGAATTGGAATATAATCACTAGCGATGAAGGAAATAGTGACAAACTGGGAGCAAAGCCATTATACGTATATAAAACTGACCATAATCTAAAAAGAATACTTGAAATAAGAATGAACAATATGAACAAAAAGATATACTCTGGAAAGGGTGGGACTACTAAATGTGGCCATTGTAATCAGTGTAGTAGTATTATAACTAAAGAGTGTGTGATTTTGGACAATATCCTTAGAAGTAAGATAAATTTTAGTAAAGGGAATTGTCAAACACAACACTTGATTTATTTAGCAATATGCTCTACCTGTGGATTTTTTTACATAGGCAAAACGGACAGGAGATTAAAAGATAGAATATACGATCACTTGTATTGCATACGTAAAAAGGACACTAATAATGCCTTGTATAGGCACATAAACAGTAATCCAAATTGTATTGGATTCTTGTTTGGTATTTTAGAAGTGATAAAAACAAATCCCAGGGGGGGAGACATTAAGGCTCTTGTATCAGAGAAAGAAATAAAATGGCAAATTAGGTTAAACGCAGCAATACCCCCGGGACTAAATGAATGTATACCCACCAAACCTCTCATAAGAAATTAATAGAATGTATTGTATATTTATTTTCATATTTATACTGATATTTTATATGTATGTTGTAAATTATTAGATATTATGAATAAGTTACATCAAAGTCAATTAATTTGACAGTAATATAGTACTATCAGGGATGATATATATTTTAAATGTGTTTTTAGACATTTTTTTAGCAGTATGTGTAGGTAGGGTTGTTACATATATTTTTGCATATTACCTTCTATAATATATCTGTAGTACACTACAAGTTTTATCAATTAATGAAGTTCATATAAATCAATGAAACAATTTTATGATAGATTTTAATAATAGTTTTTATTAATACAATTTTACAATTTATGAATGTATCTTAGGATGTATCTGTGACTAAGTTAATGGACAGCTAATTAATGGAATTTCAAATTTTGGCGGTTTTTTATAGTATATAAAGACTATTGTTAAATGGAGACAATGTTCTGATGAAGTCTATGATACGTAGATGAAAGCGCTAAACCAGTGATTAATTTTTGTGTATGAATAAAAGAAATTAAATCGTGGATCGTGACTTATTCACTAGAACTTATTCTGTACAAAATACAATTTCCCTTAAGTGCACACAGAGATCACAGTCAGTCTGGGGCTGGTTGCTCCCTTGCTCACCAGGTCCCCAATAAGACTCCCCATTGGCACAGCTATAGGGTCCAGGTCTCAGCCTAGCTGGGCAAGCTAAAACCTCCAGTACCCTCTCTGTTCAACCAGTGCTTCGTGTCCCTGCCCAAGTAGCTGACACAACACACACACACTTTGAGATAAGTATTTATACAACTTCACAGACACTCCTGGGAAAGGCTGACACATATTCTCCTGCTGTGCCCTTTTACCCAGACCATACAGTAGTAATCCGTGCTACCACCCAGCTAATAATATCAGCTACTAAAAGGCCCTTAAAAGGGTGTCCAATTATTACTGCGAAATATTATTATCCAGTGGTAATGTGACTATTCAGTCTAGGCTTATTGGAAGGGCTTAGACAGTAAACTCTATAAATATATAATGTACACTAAAGCATAATTTATCTCTACATAAACCAGCCACAGGTAGAAGGTTTTACAAATATGTAATAATAAATGATTAAAATACAAGACAAAACTACTACACCAAAGAAATATCAGAGAGTTCGGAGATCACACAGAAACTTAAAATAATATAGTAGGACAGGTCTGATTTCAAAGAAAAATACCTAATTAATCTTTACTAGATTTAACTATTCCTACAAGAAATCACAGTGTTAAAAACATACATGTGAGCTTAGGCAGAGTACTGAGTTAGATATCAAAGATCAAAATGCTCCCGTAGTCTCTCACTGAACAATAGTTTTTAAACACTAACCAAAAGCTCTGCTGAGGCCCTCCCAAATTACATCATTTTGACACTTAGGTTTTTCCAGTATTCATACTGCATCATCTCTCCTACCTAGGCTGCTGCTCGTTCCTGGCTGTGGAGCAAATAGGGATTGTAGCTGCGCAACCTGGTTTTCCAGTAATATTGAGGACTTGCCTTGCCTGCTGAATTACAACTTTGCTACACAATACTGCGGTCTCCCCATAATAAGGACCAGAACCCATCCTTCCCTGTGCAACAGTCCCCCCAAGGGATAAACATTTAAAAGAAACTGCCCAACCTGGTTTTCCAGTAATATTGAGGACTTGCCTTGCCTGCTGAATTACAACTTTACTACACAATACTGCGGTCTCCCCATAATAAGGACCAGAACCCATCCTTCCCTGTGCAACAGTCCCCCCATGGGATAAACATATTTAAAAGAAAGCATGTACTTTATACCACTATCTACAAGATATAATAGTGTGTAATTATCCTAGGTTGTAAACTTGCTCTCACCAGCCAAGACTGTCAGCGACCAAACTCTGTTTCTAACCTTGTCTCCCTTCTCCTACCTACAACTCTGGTCACCAACTCTAACCCAGCTCTAACATTAATCCTCTGCCTTCCATTCCTTCTCTCTAAACACAGTACTGCTGCTATTCAGCCTCTTGTCCACTAGAGGGCAACATTTTTCCATATACCTCTACTACTGACTTTAAACTTAACATTTAGACTCTCCGATTTCCCATATCCTGTAAGAGCTTCAATCCCACTCTAATCCGTTTTCTTGTTTTCACTGCCTATCCTTACAGTTTATTCTAACTACTATCAAAACTTTCTTCTCATATTATCCTCACCGTCTACACTTACCCTAGCCCACTGCTCCTCTGACTGTTCTCATAGGGTGCACTCCTTCTGTGGCTCTGCCCCTGCTGCTACAATCTACTGTGTTTCTTTTTCTACCCCCACTTGGTATATATTCTGTGCTTCTAACCCCACTCACCACTTCTCTAGATCTTCTGCTATCCCTCACATTACTGTCCCCTCTCATCTAGGACTGAACCATTTTCCTACTTTAGCACTCCCCTCCCTCTCCCCACCCAGTGAACTGCTCCTACCAACTCTGGTCTCTACCTGTCACTGTACATTCTCTTCTCTCTCCTCTCCCTCTATGACATCACTTAATTTTTAAATATACCTTCTTCCCTATGACGCCATCTTTACTCTCCTACCTAAGCTGCTGCGCGTTGCTGGCTGTGGAGCTAGGGATTGTCTTCTTCTTCTTCTTCTTTCGGCTTTTCCCGGTTAGGGGTCGCCACAGCGGATCACCTTGTCCGCACATTGAATGGCAGTGGAGTTTTACGGTGTCGAGTTGCCAGCCCGGCGCCCAACCTTCCACAGAAGGCACACTCACACGCACACCTAGGGCCAATTTAGAATGTCCAATCCACCTGCAGCATGTCTTTGGGATGTGGGAGGAAAGGAGGAAACCCACGCGACCACAGGGAGGACATGCAGACTCCGCACAGAAGGCACCCCAGCCGAGGATCGAACCGGAGAACCTCTTGCTGTGAGGCGGCAATGCTAACCACTGCACCACCGTGGCCGCCCGGAGCTAGGGATTGTAGGTAAGCTTATTTATTTTATTTATCATACTCCAGGGACATTCCTCATTTAATGAACAATAAGGAAAGAGAACAACACGCGTACATCGGATGCTTACGACTGTTTTTGTGAAACTTTTGTATTAGTTTTTCTCAGCCACTTTCAGCATTAATTCAATGCGTTTCTTCACATGGAATGCTTGTATGTATGAAGTTACTGCTAGGTTACTTAATGACAATGCTAATATGATTGGATGTTGTGCTTTACCTTTTTCTTCAACATGTATTTAAGCTGATAATGTGCTCACTGTGAATCCTTATTTACAAACCTGTTTGAATCATTTTTAGAAGCTTTTTAGTAGTTAGTGCATTCTGTGTAAACTGTTCGGTTCCTGAGACATGCTACCAACGCTATTGTATCATAGTGTGTTGCGATACCATAGACCTTCCACGACAGCTACTGTTGCTGTATAGAACTGGGTAAATTGTAACTTACATACCGAATAGTCTAAGAAAGCTGTATTTTTTATCACATACTATACTATAACAATATAGCTAGCATAGCATTTTCCACTGTTATATCCAAGACAGATACTGCTATCGCTCAGAACTAGGCAAACTGCAAGTCTGGATGTTGAATAGCCCAAGAAAGCTGTATGTTTATCACATATTATACTACAACACTACTGCTAACAGTGTTATACTGCTGATTCATATTCTATCGCTTAGCATTACTAGCTTGCTTATAGGTTCATAGGTAGGTACTAGGCTATCTGCCCAAGGGCATTTATAAGCCTAGCCAGAGTGTGTCGGCTTTCACCACCCAAGCAGAGCCAATGAAGTGATCCAGCGGTGTATTTTCTGTTACCCATCCACTCATCAAGATTTCTCTTGAAGTGTTAGTGAGGGGCTCTGCCTAATGTAATTTGGAATTTTGTTCCAAAGCATGGGGAGTCTCTGTGACAGGAATCTATCCCTCCAGCATGTTCTATTTATTGTTGTGGTGAGGTTTAGCTCACTAGAGCACGTGGCTCGCAGTGACTTGGGATTTCTTTAGGTGGAGCATGTCCATCAATTCTGAGTTGGACATGGCTTTGCACGTCAGGCAGAGATCACCTCTGAGTAAGCAATATGCCACTGAGTACAGCCAGAGTTTTTTCAGTCAGGCTGCTTAGGACATATGCTTGAGACCAGTAATCCTCTTGGTGAGGTACTTTTGTGGTCTTTCCAGCTGTTGGAAGTGTCTTGTGAGGTACATCCCAAATGGGGCATTGTACTCTATGATGGGTCTAATGAGTGACGAGTAGAGGGGCACTATAACCTCTTTATTTCTAGATGCAAAATCTTTAGTAATTAAATGGGCCACATAGAAGAATTTCCTATCTACTTTGGCAATATGATTGTCAAAGGAGAGATTACTATCAACCTGGGTCCCCAGATCTCTTATTACCTCTTCTGTATTAAGGGGGCTGCCACCTATGTGGTAATTCGTGGGTGTTTTGTTTTTCCCAAACGGGATGACTATGCATTTTTTGGCATTTAGCTTGAGGCCATGACTTTGACACCAGGTGTCCATCTCAGTAAGGCCCTTTTGGAGGATGTCTGTATCAGCTGGAGAGTCAATTATGGCTCCCAGTTTGCAGTCATCTGCAAACTTGGTTAGCCATAGTCCTCCTATGTTTGCCTGTACTTCTGAGAAGTATATGCCAAACAGTAGGGGTCCCAGGACCGAGCCTTGCGGGACACCACTTGTGACTGGTTTAGAGTCGGACCTGGAGCCTGCTATTCTTACCGTGTGAGTTCTGTCTGTAAGCCAGCTGGCAACCCATCTCGTGATGTAGGGGTTTATGTTCAGGCCGGTGAGTTTTTCTGCAATACCCGCGTGGGGATGGTGTCAAAAGCCTTGGCGAGGTCAAGGTAGGCTGTGTGAACCACCTTTTCCTAGTCTATGGCCTTGGTGACTGTCTCGAAGAAATCAACCAGGTTTAGTAGGCATGATCTGCCCTTAAAGCCGAACTGGGTTGGGTCAAGTGTTTGGAGGTTCCCAATGTCTTTGTTAATGAGCTTCATGATGATGCGCTCCATAGCCTTGCAGACCAGGCTAGTCAGGCTTATGGGGCGATAGTTACCAGGGTCAGTTGTGGCCCCTCCTTTGTGGAGAGGAATAACCATTGCTATGCGCCATTCTATGGGCACATAGCCTGTGGAGAGGTTGAGGATGGACAGCGTGTTTAGGTGGGGGGTTAGTTTGTTCTGTAGTTCGTGCAAGACACAGCCTAGTTCATGCAAGACACAGCCTGGGACACCATCTGGTCCCACTGATGTTGTGATTTTGGCTTTTGAAAGGGCTGTTTTCACCTGTGTGTCTGTGATTTTTGGGACACTACACTTTTCTGATATTGTTGTGGGCCCTTTTGGAGGTGAGGGGGGGGGGTGAATTTTGCACTGAATCTATCTGCCAGGATGTTGGCAATATCAGTAGGGCCAGTATATTTTGTGCTATTTTGTACTAATTCAGTGCATATCTGCGAGTTGCCACTTAGATTCTTAACATAGCTAAAGAAGGCTTTGTGGTTATCTTTTGAATCCTTGGCTATTTTTCTTTCGAAGTTAGCCTTGGATGATTTCATGAGGAAACTCAGTTTCTTACTGATACTGATCAGAGATGTCTTTCCTTCTTGGGATTTGCTTTTTTTCTGAACTAGTTTCTTCCTTTTATTGTATAACCTGTTTACTGCAGGGGTCCATCAAACTGGCTTCTTTCTCTTAGAGGAGTGAGTCTTGGTTTTGCTAGGGATGGCATGATCCATGCATCCTTGTAGGTGCTCATAGAGTGCATTTGTAAAGGTTTCTGCATCTTGGGCAGAGTTATCCATTAGCGTGGGGGCTGTGAAACTTACCACCTCTGTCTTAAGTAAGGTGAAGTTTGCTTTAGAAAAGTTTTTACTGTGGTTTCCTTAGTTCAGGGTGGTGGTGGGGTGCGGACATCCAGAGTGATTAGTTTATGGTCTGATCTAACTAGTGACAGGTTGACCGCCGGGTGTGGAACACCTGTCGCCCATGCTGGTGATGACCAAGTCCAATATATTTTCACCTCTGGTAGGGGAATTTAGCAACTGACCCAGGGCATTTGAGTTGATGAATTCCAGGAAGCGCTGGGCCTGGGAATTTGTACTCTAGTAGTTTTCCCAGTGAATGGTAGGGTAATTGAAATCACCCAATATCAGGGTGTTTGGTAGGACCTTCATGTTTTCCAGTGTCTCCAGAAAGGTGGAGTGGTGGTCCAGGGTCGTGGAGGGTGATCTGTAGCAGGCCACAGATTTGCCAGATGTTAATTGCACATGGATGATCTCAGAGGTATCATGCTGTGCCACTAACCTGGAGGTGTAGGTATCCTTGATGAATATGGATACACCCCCTCCTTTTGCGTTTTGGACCATGTTCTGTGGCCGAAACGTGTGGTATGAGTTGTAGCCCGGTAGTGCTGGGGTGCTCTCTGGAGCCTTGAACTAGGTTTCAGTTACTGCACAGATGTCAACGTTCTCCATACTGAGGAGTGCTTCGAGAGCGTGCATTTTGAGATTTAAACTCCTGGCACTGAGTAGCATAACCCTTAATTTTTTGTTAATTGTGCTGTTTACGGAGGTGGGGTTGACTTTCGAGCCTTGCCTAAAAAAGGCACTATGGGGGCAGCAAGAGCCTTGGCCAGTATTCGAAAGCCTAGGGGTGACAGGTGCAAGCCGTCTCTTGCGAAGCAACGCAGCTTGTCGTGCATGTTGTCCCAGGCTGACAGACACTGGATCCCCTTTGAATGACACCAGAAGCTTAGCCAATTGTTGAAATTGATCACTTTTTCTTTAAACTGAGGTATCATTCTTGGTAAGGGGCAGGATGCTACTCAGGGTCAGGGTCATACCAGCCTGGGCTACATGATCAGAGAGCTCCTCCATGTCTCTTTTCATGTAGTCCAGGGAGGTACGTCTCAGGTCATTCACACCAACATGAACAATGACAGTCATATTTGTACTTGTTCTGGAGTGACCTGAGTGCTTGTGTTATGTGGCAGATTATGGCTACCGACAGGCAGCTAACAGTAACCTTCTGCTTGTCCAGCCTGGTGAGTGGGACGTCAGTGTGCCTGACTATAGAGTCACCTATTACTAGTGTGTTAGGTATGTTATTTCGCCTAAAGGGCTGTGATTGTGCGGCACACTGATTTTATGTTTTATGTGTTGTGTGGTTTGTGACGGGCAGTGCAGGTTGTTTGGGTGTCTGCTTTGGAGGTCTCTGATGCTTTTGCAGGTTTTTATTTAGAGCCTTCGAGTATGATTTTGTACATTTATGTGTATTGTTGCCGGTGCTGTTTTAGTAGGTCTGTGTGAGGTTGGAGTTGTGGTGCAAGTGTTAACCTTCTCCTCTTGAGCCTGTTCCAGTCTTGGGTGGAGACAGCTTAGCTTCCAGTTTGGCTGTATAACTGCATCTCTTGCATATGTTAGTGTTTTGTGGTAGGAGGAGAGGGTTGTCTGTATACATGAGGCAGTTGCAACATTGCCTCAGGATGCACAGATTCACCAGTTGGACTGAAGAGTGCACCTGAAGTTGCCCTTTGGTCATGCCTGACTAGTAGGGTGAACTGCTTAGTCGCTTGGTTGGTGAGGGGTGAATAAAAAGCCTTCCCCTGCTGGACAATCAGTGTCAGGGTATATTAGTGCTTGCTATAAGGTCTGAGCAAGTGCTGGGCTGTAAGATGCTTTTTGAGTGCTTAGGTTGAAAGTTAGACGAGTTTCAAGGGAAAAACTGAAGAGGAGACTTAGTGGAGCCGGGAATAATTTAACCGTAGCTAACCAGCACTACCCGGTGCTCAAATCCATGCAAGCGTGGTTTTTATAGTAGGGAAATGAAAGAGAAATTAGCCCAAAATGGCCAATAAACTACTAACTCCTGGGCTGGAACCACTCCTCCAGGCACAGAGAGGTTGCTCAAAGCTCCTCTCTCTCACAGGTAAAGATAGAAACTTCCTTCTATCCAAGTAAGGTATGGGGCAACTCAGAAACTAGTATCACAGCCCTGAATTCAGCACTAGCCTGAAAACTGGACTATACTAGCTTAGAAAGGCGGGAAACAAGGAATTTATTATTATTTTTTTTTTTTTTGAAAAGATAAGGCAAAAACAGTAAAAAATACATTTAAAACAGCTTTAAACGACTACAAACGATCAGAAAAGGCTATCACACTTTAGTGTGTAGCCTACAACAGTTAAACAAATTAAACAAAAAACTTTTTTAAAAGTGCAGGCAGTCAAATAAGTACAGTATGTGAAAAAAAACAATCTTTTAAATCACAATAAATGCTGGAAAATCTGTGTTTAGGCAGAAAACAGTTAAGTACAGCAAGAAAGTACAGAAAACTGATACTTAATCACTCAAAAGTCTCTCTCCTAAACTAGAAGGCTTGTGTCAGTTTAAGGCTTTCTAGTGTTACCCAGTAGGTTAGTTACAGGAAAGATGTGAAACAAGCGCAGATGTGGTCTTTTAAACCAGAAAATTGAAAGAGACGGACAAACTATCCAAATGGTCAATAAACTACAATTTCAGGGCCAAGAACCTCTCCTCTCCTCTCATGGTAGACAGACTACCTAGTGCTTACCACTCCCACTGATAAGCTAGAAGGCTTCCCTCCAACACAAAAAAAAGCTTGGGGGGCTCAGAAGCTTACAAAGAGTCCTGGAATACAGCAAATCTGTACCTGGACTAGACTAGTTACAGGAAAGGCGGGAAACAAGTACAAACATAGGCTTTTAAGCCAGCAAGTTGAAACAGATGGAAAACTGCCCAAACGACCAAATAAACTACAATTTCTGGGCCAAAACTCACTCTTCTCATGGAGGATAGGCTACCTAGTGCTTACCACTCCTACTGATAAGCTAGAAGGCTTTCCTCCAACACAGAAAGGCTTGGGGGCTCAGAAGCTTACTAACAATCCTGGATACAGCAACTCTAACTGGACTAGGCTAGTTACAGGAAAGGCAGGAAACAGGCACATGTGTGGCTTTCAAACCGGAAAGTTGAAAGAGATTATAAAAAAAACTGCTCAAACAGCCAATAGCTACAATTTCTGGGCCAGGGACCACTCCTCTTGTGGTAGATAGGCTACCTGATGCTTACCACTCCCACTGATAAGCTAGAAGGCTTCCCTCCAACATGGAAAGGCTTGGGGGGGCTCGGAAGCTTACAAAGAGTCCTGGATACAGCAAATCTGTACCCTGGACTAGACTAGTAACAGGAAAGGCATGAAACAAGTGCAAATGCAGGCTTTTAAATCAGAAGGCTGAAAGAGATGGAAAAGCTTCCCAAACGGCCAACAAACTATAATTTCTGGGCCAGAAATCACTCCTCCTGTGGTAGAAAGGTTACCTAGTGCTTAACACTCCCACTGATAAGCTAGAAGGCTCCTCTCCAACACAGAAGGGCTTGGGGGGGCTCAGAAGCTTACCAACAGTCCTGGATACAGCAAATCTGTACCTGGATTACACTAGTTATAGGAAAGGCGGGGCCCAAACGCAAAACGGGCTTTTAACCAGAAAGTAGAAAGATATGGAAAAACTGCCCAAACGGCCAATGAACTACAATTTCAGAGCCAAAACCCACTTGTCCCATGGTAGATAGGCTACCTAGTGCTTACCACTCCCACTGATAAGCTAGAATGCTTCCTTCCAACACAGAAAGGCTTGGGGGGGGGGGGGCTCAGGAGCTTACCAACAGTCCTGGATACAGCAAGTCTGTATCTGGACTGGACTAGTTACAGGAAAGGCAGGAAACAAGCTTAGATTTTTTTTTTTGTTACTGAAAAGCAGCTAAAACAGCAGTAAATACAATTCAAATTGTAGTGCAGGCCAGCACACCCGAGTGTGTAGCAACACTATGGCAAATACAGTTCAAATAAATGCAATTAAATTAACAAATGACTAAAAAACAAGTGCAGAAGGCAGTAAATTAGAAGGCTACTAACAAGCAGTAATAAGTCCAGAGTAAGAGTGACTGAACAGATAACAGCACGCAGAAGAGCAACTAAGACAGTTACAGTAAGAGCAGATGAATAAGCTCTATATATATATATATATATATATATATATATATATATATATATATATATATATATATATATATACACACACACATTTGTTTTTTCAGGGAAGGAACAGAGCAGGATTAAGAGGCTACAGGGGTTGTCCTTCCCAAATGTTCTCTTTGTACACAGTAGGAGTGCCTGAAATCAGAATATGATCTCACGGCACCCAGTTGAGTGAGCAAATGAGATGGGCCCAGAAGTAGTATCCAAATACAAATCTACAAGAGGGGCGGGCAATTTCAAAGCCACCAACATTAATACCAAAATAAGAACAGGGAATGTGGGTGGGGAACTAACTGTAGAGAGACAGCCACAACTTCAGTTGAGTTAATAGTCAATGAAAAACATAAATAAATAAATTAAATACAGTATTATATGCAAACGAGCAGATAAAAGTGTACTTAAATTCACTTATACGTCCAGCTGATTTCAGGTAGATGTTAGCCGGCCAAAGCTCTGATATTAAGCAGAGATAACTCAAAATGTACCACTTACATTAGGCAAGACAGGACTGTCAGTGATGAGCTGAAACTAACCCCCCCCACTGCTATCAATGGCGACACAGAAATTCTAAAAAGTACTCTGTAGAGACAGCCACAACTTCAGATAATATTCAGTGAAAAACACAAATAAATTAAATACAGTACTATATGCAAAAGAGCAGATAAAAGTGTACTTAAATTCACTTATACGTCCAGCTGATTTCAGGTAGATGTTAGCCGGCCAAAGCTCTGATATTAAGCAGAGATAACTCAAAATGTACCACTTACATTAGGCAAGACAGGACTGTCAGTGATGAGCTAAAACTAACCCCCCCCACTGCTATCAATGGCAAGACAGAAATTCTAAAAAGTACTCTGTAGAGACAGCCACAACTTCAGATAATATTCAGTGAAAAACACAAATAAATTAAATATAGTACTATATGCAAAAGAGCAGATAAAAGTGTACTTAAATTCACTTATACGTCCAGCTGATTTCAGATAGATGTTAGCCAGCCAAAGCTCTGATATTAAGCAGAGATAACTCAAAATGTACCAGTTATGTAAGGCAAGACAGGATGTCAGTGATGAGCTGAAACTACCCCCCACTGCTATCAATGGTTACACAGAAATTCTAAAAAGTACTCTGTAGAAAGACGGCCACAACTTCAGTTGAGTTAATATTCTGTGAAAAACACAAATAAATAAATTAAATACAGTACTATATGCAAAAAAACAGATAAACGTGTACTTAAATTCACTTATACGTCCAGCTGATTTCAGGTAGATGTTAGCCAGCAAAAGCTCTGATCCACTTTTTAATAGGATTTAGTTCAGGTTTAAAAGACTCACTTAAAGCCTTTCTTTTTTTAAAAATAAAAAGGGTGTTCACAAGATTATTTGTACCTTGGTTCCTGATCTATTCTGTCATGTGTCCTAACTGACTGTTGCACCTAGTTACTTAACGTTTCCTGAAACTGCAAATGTTGGTCTAAATATCCCACGTTAAATTGCACCTTTGTATAGCACTGCATCCTTCATGTCTAGTATTTTATTATAACTGTGTTTTCCTGCTCCTTATTACTTTTTACTGCTTATACTGAACTGTGCTACCATATTTACTACTGATAATTAGCATTTGCAACCCTCATATGCATCAGTAGATCTACATGCCATAGAACTTTAGAATTTGAGCCTAGAATTCTGAAATATATAGTTGGGTTATACTGATTAGAGCTTGTACTATTACAGCTATAACTTGTTCTACACCATAGTTGGTCATTATTGATTGAGTCATATTATTACTTGCTTACATAATTTGTGCTAAGTATGCTAGTATATTCTTTTCCCTGCTGCAATTAATATCCATTTAGCTGTGAAACTGTGTGTTTATCTCCCTGTGTGACTTATTACTGTCTTTTTTCTCCCTTGTATTCCAGCTGCCCAACATGGCTTTCCAGTAATATTGAGGACTTGCATTGCCTGCTGAATTACAACAACTTTGCTACACAATACTGTGGTCTCCCCATAATAAGGACAAGACCCCATCCTTCCCTGTGCAACAGTCCTCCCAAGGGATAAACCTATTTAAAAGAAAGTACATACTTTACACCACTGTCTATAGATATAATAGTGTGTGATTATCCTAGGTTGTAAATTTGTTCTCACCAGCCAGGACTGTCAGCGACCAAACTCCGTTTCTAAACTTGTCTCCGTTCTCTTACCTACACCTCTGGTCACTAACTCTAACCCAGCTTGAACATACCTCTGCCTTCCATTCCTTCTCTCTATATACAGTACTACTGCTATTCAACCTGTTGTCCACTAGAGGACAACAATTTTCCATAAACCTCTACTACTGACTTTAAATTTAACATTCAGACTCTCCGACTTCCCATATCCTTTAACAGCTTCAATCCCACTCTATTCCCTTCTTGTTTTCACTGCCTATCCTTACAGTTTATTATAACTACTATCAAAACTTTCTTCTCGTATTATCCTCACCGTCTACACTTACGTTAGCCCACTGCTCCTCTGATTGCTCTCATAGGGTACACTCCTGTGGCTCAGCCTGCTCCGTTTGCCCTGTGGGCTTACTCCGCTCCCCTATCCTACCCCCAAATCTCACCCACCCCCAGTGATCCTAAAATTCTACACAAATTGCCACACCCCTATATATTAACACCAATCTCTAACCCCACCCCCTTAAATTGCTAACACTCAACTCCCATTAGCCTCATCTTAATTAAATAGCTAAAAGCACCCCAACATCACATCTCCTGTTTCCAACAATGGCTCAAACTTGCAACAAACCTTCACTTTTATTACCACTCTTTTCTATTCTAATTTTACCCTATCTACTTACTCTCTACGAACACCACTCTTATCTAAGACTTCACACCCCCAACGGGCTA
This sequence comes from Protopterus annectens, assembly GCF_019279795.1. Classification (NCBI taxonomy): domain Eukaryota; kingdom Metazoa; phylum Chordata; order Ceratodontiformes; family Protopteridae; genus Protopterus; species Protopterus annectens. Next base: position 250,732,680 of record NC_056750.1, on the reverse strand, counting down.
ACCTCTATACCTACATCTCGCCTTCCACACACTGTTTACAGCTTTTCTTGCCCAGCACAGTATTCTTCAGCCAAGTTCTACAGATTCACTCACATCTCTTATTATGACCCAAAAGCCAGAAAAACTCTGAACCCAATCTTTAAACTTTTACAACTCACCCTAAATTTAAAGGTTCATTCCCTTTTAGATGGTGATACACACCCAAACCCAGGGCCCTACCTCAAACACTGCTTCACAGACTGATATACCAACTCCCAGTACTTCACACCTGCTTACCAGGCCCCCCAACTCTCTCCTCATAGGCCACCTTAACATTCGAAGCATCAACAATAAAATCACTCACCTGCATGCCCTTATAGAGGTACATTCTTTTGACATCCTCTGCCTGTCTGAACCATGGCTTAACCAATCAACAAAAGACAGTGCAGTCCTACCCCCTGGCTACAGTATCATGAGACTGAACTGTAATAAGGGTGGAGGCGTAACCATGCTTTACAAGAATGGACTATAAGTTACCTCCCTAGACTGTAAACCTCCACACTCTAGTAATGCAGAAATTCTTTGATCCAAAATACAGCTTAACAAATGTAAAGCCATTTATATAACCTGTATCTACCTTCCCCCAGGCAACAATACTAACACACTAGAGGCTAACCTTAGCTAGCTCTCAACCAACTACCCACAAGAAACCACAATACTTGGCAACTTTAATATAAATTGGACCTCCTGCATATCTGAACACCCTTCCACCCATATCAACCTATATGGTTTTAGCCAAAATATTACATCCCCTACCCGAACTAATCAACTCAACAAAACAAGTACCCTTGACTGGATACTCACTAATACTCACCAACAAACCTACAAAACTGGCACCCACCCAGAGGATATAAGTGACCACTCACTGACCTATCTAATTAGATAAAAGACCAAACTTCCAAACTCAACCATCTACAAAACTATTCGATCTAGCAAATATTTTAACCCACTAGTTTCCAAGCAGAACTAAGCGCCTGTAACTGGTCACCCCTGAAACACCTCCCATTAGACTACGCAGTTTGCTTCTTTAATTCTAAATTCCTATCCATTCTTGACTGCCATGCCCCACTACACAAAATTAGAACTCAAACCAAACCAGCACCATGGCTCTCCAAAACTACCAAACAAATAATCCTCCAAAGAAATCAACTATGGGCCAAATGGCACTCTACTAAAAGCCCCTCGGATCACTTACAATTCAAACAGCTAAGAAACCTAACAAAACAAGCTATATTGTCTGATAAAAAAACTACTACTGCCTGCTTCAACAAACCCACCAAAATAATCCTCAAAAATTCTGGCTAGGCATTAACAATCTCCTACACCTGGGACGCTCTGCAACACCTACTCCCTCAGGTTCTGATCACTACAATCCCATCCAAATAGCCAACTCATTTAACACATTTTTCATTGAAACAATTCTATCCCTCGCCAACCAACTATCCCCTAGTACCACCTTCCCTACCACATCTACCAATAACCCCCCCATTTCATCTTCAGCCTGTGCCCACTTCCGTTATCTGTAACCTCCTTCAGAAACTTAAACCCACCACGCTCTCTGCAGATCTACTACCTGCATAATACCTGCAAAAAGCAGCAAAGGTCATAACCCACCCCGTATCCATCCTCATTAACAGAACTATTTCTGTAAGAACCATCCCCTTAATTTGGAAAATCTCTCACATCACCTCCCTGCACAAAGGTGGTAACTCCAATGAGTTTTCTAACTATAGGCCCATTGCCATACTATCCCCTTTGGCAAAAATAATGGAGAAATGTACTCATTACTGCTAACACACCTACTTGAGAACAATTTACTAGCCACATGTCAACATGGATTTAGGCCATTTCACAGCACCACCTCCACTCTCTTATCCTTTACTGACCGCATTAAAAAAAATTGCAACAATGACACTCTATCCTCAGCCCTTTTTATAGAGCTGTCAAAAGCATTTGACATGGTTAACCACAACCTCCTCATAAACACACTTAAAAACTTGTCATTGGATGCTCTTGCTATACAGTGGTTCAATCATATTTAGATAATAGGCAACAGGCTGTACTATGGGATAACTCCTTATCTTTCCACCTCCCATTCGCCCTAGGTGACCCTCAAGGATCCATTCTGGGCCCTTTACTCTTCTCCATCTTTACTAATGACCTCCATTCAGTTATTCCACAAGCTGTCTGTATCCAATATGTGGATGACTCCACACTCATATGCTCTGCTAATTCCCCATCAGAACTTCAGTCACTAACCCAAAAGACCCTTAGCACAGTTGAAAATTGGCTCCTACATAGGCCTCTTAAACCCCCAAAAAACTAAAATGTTACTATTCACCCCCCACCCGCAGAACCTCCCCACTTAACTTTATTGTCACCTCAAGTAATGGTACTATAATAGCTCCTGAGCAAACCACTAAACTTCTCGGAGTACTAATACATAATAATCTGTCTTACGAACCACACATTAACACTACTATAAAAAGTCAATAAGAAACTAGGTTCCCTCTACAGGATCAAATCCTTTCGGACTCCTCCAGCTAGGGTCACCATTGCCCGCACCCACCTTAACTCTACTGTACTCTATGCCTCCCCGATCTATACCAAAATAAGCAAAAGCAATCTGAACAAACTCTCCTCCACCTACAACAACATTGCCAGATTTACAGCTGGGTCCTCCTATAGAACCCATCACTGTGGCAATCTAAATCAGCTAGGATGGTTAGAAATGCCAAATCTTATACTTTTCAAAGAAGTAATTGTAGCCCATAAGATCCTGCATCATCCTAACAATACACCCATACTTACTTCCCTAATCACCCCCTATAACAATCTCAAAACCCTATGCTCATCTAACAAACTACTTGTACACATAGCTAAATCCAATAATTCAGCTGGTGATGCTCTTGTTCTCTAATACGGTAGGTAAAACCTGGAACAGCCTCCCATGTCAACTAACCTCCCTATCCTCAGTTTACCTATTTAAAAGCAAGCTCAAATCCTACCTTAAATCACTCTGTCTATGCCCCTGTGTTAACCCAGACTAACCACCTATGCTTTCCCTGACACCCCTGACTCTAACCCTCTTTGAGCATTACCTTGTACTAACTCCCTGATATTACTGTGTGGAACCTTTCAGAGGATTTTTTCCTCATATAAATATGTATATACAGAAAAATGACATCAAATACAGTATTCTTGTTAGACTGACTAGCAAAACTGTAACCTTGTTCTTTGCCTAGGAATATCCAATCCAATTAACACTACGGTTTTCCTCTGAAACTTATGTGTGACTTTAGAATCTATAGTGTCTCTTAAATTTAAATTACATAAAGGTGTGTTCGTATCAGGTATTCCCTACTGGAATGCTAAATTGTACTTAGGTGATCTGTAACTAATCATTGTAATGTACCAATGTCTGTTGTAATTACCATTGCTTTTGCTTTTTTGCTGCTTGAGGAGCTTTTCTCCCCTGGCCTCCACTGACAATGGACATGTATCCAGCTGGACTAGCCCGGTCAACAAATGTAAAATAAAATAAATAAATAAATCTTGACACCTGGTTTGAGTTCTCAGGCCACAAACTGCATTATTTAGCAATCTAACACCTGCTCAGAAACTTACAATATAAGTCATTTCACATGTATACTCTAACAGAAACCAGAGCAACAAAGCACATTCCACATCTAAATTCTGGTCATAAACCTTAGCCTTAAAACAATGGACATGAAACCTTCATCCAGACTCCATGGAGCCGAAAACTAACGGTCACAACATGCTTCACTGGGCCAGCAGAGTGCAATGTTGTCACATATTTTGCAGTTCCACATATCACAGTATTCTTTTACACTCAAGAAAACATGCCTGTATTTTTACATTTATTTACAAATGCCAGAATTATATATCAAATTCTATTTGACTAGGCTGGCAGCCTTCGCCCATCTCTCCCCAATCGTCACATCCCCCCCCTCCCGAGGAACTCAAGCAAGTTTTTCAAGTACCCCTTGAGAAACATCGCTTGAGAGTGTCAGGTCTATCTGGGTGTACATCACCCCATTCCCAGTCTTGACAGCCCATCTGCATTGGCATCGTTACTCCCACTGCGGTGCTGCATTGACATATCATATGCTTGCAACCACAGATTCCATCTTAGCAACTTGGCATTTTGCTGACTGTCTCTGCTTAACCATGTTAGAGGGTTGTGATCTGTCATCACAGTGAATTTATTCCATACAGATAAGGCTGAAGTTTTTGTAGTGCCCACATTATGGCTAGACATTCCTTTTCTATCACTGCATAGCATTCCTCCCTGGGTTGGTGCCTACGACGGAGGAAAACCACTGGGTGTTGTTCTCCCTCTGAAGAAATCTGGCTAAGTACAGCCTCCACCTCATAGTTTGAAGCATCCACCTGCACAACAAAGTATTTGCTGTAGTCTGGACTGGCTAACACAGGGGGTCCTCCCGAAGCTTCCTTAAGCTTCTGAAATGCCTGGTCACATGCTGGGGTCCACACTACCTTATCTGGCCTGTTTTTCCTTGTCAGGTCTGTGAGGGGAGCAGCTATGGTACTATAATTAGGAACAAACTTTCTGTAGTACCCTGCTGTCTCCAAGAATGCCCTCACCTGCTTTTTGGTAACTGGTGCAGGCCATGCCTGAATGGCTTCCACTTTGGCAGGTTCTGGCCTTATCTTACCACTCCCCACTCTATGTCCTAGGTAGAAGACCTCTGCTATACCCACCTAACATTTGCTCGGCTTAATGGTCAACCCTGCCCTCTGTAGTCTGCCCAGTACCTCCCTGACATGCTGAAGGTGCTCTTGCCAGGAATGGCTGTAGACAGCAATATCATCCATGTAAGCAAGGGCAAACCCTCCTGCTCCTGCTAAGATATGATCTACCAGCCTCTGGAAAGCCGCTGGAGCAGTCTTCATCCCAAAGGGCATCTTTGTGAACTCATACAAGCCAAAAGGAGTCACAAAGGCTGACTTCTCTCTAGCACTGGGAGTCAAGGGCACCTGCCAGTAACCCTTGGTAAGATCAATGGTTGTAAGATACTTAGCCCCACCCAGATGCTCTAGGGCCTCATCTGTCCTAGGCATGGGGTAAGCATCTGACTCTGTGTGACTATTTAATTTCCTGTAATCCACACAAAACCTGGTGCTGCCATCCTTCTTTGGCACCAGTACCACTGGCGAGGTCCAGGGACTGTTGGCTCTTGAATAACCCCTGGTTCCAACATCTCCTGTACCTCTTCCCTCAGTCTGACTCTCTTAGGCACCCTATAAGGGGCCTGCCTGATAGGCCTTTGGGGTGGTGTATCCACCTGGTGCTGCACCAGGTGGGTGCTCCCTGGTTTCCTGGTGAACATGCCCCCAAACTCCTGCAACACTGCTCAGAGTTTTCGAACCTGGGTAGGAGATAGCTCCTGGGACATTGCTACGCCTTCCACCGAGGTGTCAGCCCGAGCCTCACCGAGGAGATCAGTCACAAGATCTCTCTCAAACTCCTCCTGCAATCCACTGCAAATGCTCAGCACAAGGGCTTCCCTATCATGTTAAGGTTTCATCATGGTATAATATGTGCTGCTGCCATCTGCCTATCACTTCCACCATGTAGTTAACATCACTTACCTTTAACACCTTGTAGGGTCCCGCCCAAGCTGCCTGCAACTTGTTGTGTCTGACAGGAATGAGAACCATCACCTGCTGCCCTACAGCATGCTCTCTAGCTTGAGCATTCCTGTCATACCATACTATTTTCTGTTGTTGGGCTTCTGCCAGGTTCTCCTGGGCCAAGCCCAAGAGTTCTCTAAGCTTTGTCCTTCCTAAGGTTCAGGACATATGCCACAACAGACTCCTTGTGAGACTCACACTCACCTTCCCACTCATCTCGAATTAAATCCATAAGTCCCCTCACCCTATGCCCATGCAGCAACTCAAAGGGTGGAAAACCTGTGGATTCCTGGGAAACCTCCCTGTACACAAACAGATGGGGCAAATATTTGTCCCACTCCCTCTTAAACTGATCTGCAAATGCCCGTAGCATGGACTTGATTGCAGAGTTTAACCTCCCAACAAGACCAGTAGTCTGGGGATGGTAGGGGGTGATCTTCATGTGCTTCACCCCACAGGACTTCCACAGACAAGCCAGCAGGTCTGACATAAAATTGGCACCTCTGTCAGACAGTATTTCCTTTGGGAAACCTACCATGCTGAAAATCTCTAGCAAAGCATTTCCCACCTTCTCTGCCTCAATGGAGGACAAAGCCACTGTCTTGGGGTATTGTGTAGCATAATCTACAGTCACTAGGATATACTTTTTCCCTGTGGAACTTGGAGTACTTAGAGGACCCATAATATCCAAAGCTACCCTCTGAAATGGCTCCTCAATCACAGGCAAAGGCATTAAAGGAGCCCTCACCTTGTCTCCTGCCTTGCCTACCTTTTGGCACTGCTCACAGGTCCTGCAGTACCCTGTTACATCCCTGGAAATTCCAGGCCAATAGACGTTCTGCATAATACACCTCTTTGTACATTTTGTGCCCATATGACCTGCAAAGGGAATATCATGGGCTATGGCTAGAAGTACCAGACGATAAGCTCTAGGCACTACCAACTGCTGTACTCTCTCACCTTCTAGCCCTCCCTCAGGGATCCACTCTCTGTATAGTAAGCCTTTGTCCCAGTATACAGATTCCCCCTGCCCTTAGGAATCAGGTGCCTCCCTAGCTACCTGCATCAGGCCTTGCAATGTAGGGTCTGAGAGCTGAGCCTGTCTCAAGTCTCTGCTTGTAACCCTTCCCAGCTCCCCTTCCACTGGAAGTCTGGCATCCTCTGAAAGCGGTGCCTCACTGTCAGCCTGGGTACTACTACCCACCTCTACCTTTGCAGTTACCCTGTCCAAGGGAACATCAGTACCCACAAGCAGCTGTGGCTCACATTCAGTCTCACTGCTACAGCGTATCTCACTCCCTGAAGTAACCACCTCAGCAGTCCTGGCTGCAAGCATGCAGTCTGTCTGGCTCTCCCCCAGGCTACCAGACCCACATGCTTGTCTCCTAGCCTTACTGGATGTAATTGCATAAGTACATAGTAGTACTGCCTCATCCAAATCCTTCCCTCTCAGGACATCTGCAGGATGGTAGTTCCATACCTCTGTTGTCTCAAGACAACTACTGTTGGCATTTTGTCTTTCCCACTTACTGGCTCCCTCACCTTTGGTTCCCCACCTTGCCTCCGTGGACATCTGTATGCCACATGGCCCCACTGGTTGCATTCAAAACATTTAACCCTAGCTCCCAGACAAGTGGCTTCCCCTGCTACTGGCAGATTCTGTTGGGGCAGTCTGTGCTGCCCACCATGGGTTCCTTTTTTCCCCATGAGCAGTACTGGGGGTCCCATTACTGTGCAGGGCTGCCCTGCTTGCTAGGTATAAGGTTTCCGTTCTTCCACAACTCCTCTGAAGTAGCACACTGTCCATCAGCTAACCAAATCCTCATGTTGTCAGGCAAAGTGCTAAGGCTTGTTCCCTTACCAAAAGGTCTGCCAGGCCTTCAAAAGTGGTGAACTGACATCCACTCACCCAGCTATGAAAATAAGTGCTCAGTTCAGCGACATATTCACATACATTTTCATTTGCCTTACGTCTATGCTCACGAAACTTTTTCCTATACATTTCTGGTGTAAGCTTAAAACATTCCAACAAGTGTCTTTTTACAGCAGTATAATCAAAATAGTCAGTCAGTGTCATGTATTTTTGCTAAAGAAGTTAGAGCTTTACCATGGAGTAAGGGGGTCAGGAACCGACCCAGAGCCCTTGGTCAACTTCATACTGTTTACATACCTGCTCAAACATATGAATGAAGCTATCAAAACTATCCCCCTCTTTAAACTGTGGAAAAAAATGTACTGACCTTTTGTGCTTCTGGGGTCCAGTTACTCCCTTCCCCATTACCTCCATGACTATGGCGAAAAGTCAGCATTTCCCTCTCGTCTCCTCTGCCGTTCATTTTCCTTAACTTGCAGACTCCTCATTTTCTTAGCTGCTTCTAGTTCCATAAGGCTGGCCTCCAACTCAAGTCTCTTTAGCTCCAGCTGGATTTTTAAGTCCACTGCAGAAGGGTAGAGCTGTCCATTCTCTGAGGATATTGCATCTCCACTGTCAGTCTGATTGTCCTCCAGGCTTCTGCTTTCTGATGCAGCTGTAACCAAGGCTGCAATCAGGTCTGCCTTAGTCAGGTTTCCATGCACCAGTCCCCTAGCCTAGCACATCTCAGCCAGCTGGCTCCTTGTCAGCTTTCCATACTCTTCTGCTAACATGCTGCCTGCTCACCCTGACCAACACTAAGCTAACAAAAGAAATAAAACAATTGTGATCTGAACTCTGAGTATACACCGAGTGGCTGTTTTACAGTGCAACACACTTTTAGAGATCACTGTACATAAGCTACAGGAATTCGCTCTACCCACACCACTACAAGCCAATTAGTATGTGAAGTTGATCCCACCACTGCCAAACACTTGTGACGACTGTGCCCTGGCCCAGCAATCAAGGAGCCTCAATCCTCAACACTAACACCAGGGAGGTCATCTCCTAGAAGAGGGGAAAATTAATACACACAATAAAGTACAACTTCCCTTACGTGCACACAGAGATCACAGTCAGTCTGGGGCTGGTTGCTCCCTTGCTCACCAGGTCCCCAATAAGACTCCCCACTGGCACAGCTATAGGGTCCAGGTCTCAGCCTAGCTGGGCAAGCTAAAACCTCCAGTACCCTCTCTGTCCAACCAGTGCTTTGTGTCCCTGGCAAAGTAGCTGACACAACACAAACACACTTTGAGATAAGTATTTACACAACTTCACAGACACTCCTGGGAAAGGCTGACACAGATTCTCCAGCTGTGCCCCTTTACCCAGACCATATGGTAGTAATCCCTGCCACCACTCAGCTAATAATACCAGCTACTAAAAGGCCCTTAAAAGGGTGTCCAATTATTACTGTGCAATATTATTATCCAATGGTAATGTGACTACTCAGTCTAGGCTTATTGGAAGGGCTTGGACAGTAAACTCTATAAATATATAATGTACTCTAAAGCATAATTTATCTCTACATAAACCAGCCACAGGTAGAAGGTTTTAAAAATATTTAATAATAAATAATTAAAACACAAAACAAAGCTACTATACCACAGAGATATCTAAGAGTCCAGAGATCACACAGAAACTTAAAATAATACAGTAGGACAGGTCTGATTTAAAAGAAAATACTTAATTACTCTTTACAGTGCTAAAAACTTACATGTGAGCTTAGGCAGAGTGCTGAGTTAGATATCCAAGATCAAAATGCTCCCCTGGTCCTTCACTGAACAATAGTTTTTAAACACTAACCAACAACTCTGCTGAGGCCCTCCCAAATTATATCATTTTGACACTTAGGTTTTCCCAGTATTCATACTGCATCATCTTGACACCTGGTCTGAGTTCTCAGGCCACAAACTGCATTATTTAGCAATCTAACATCTGCTCAGAAACTTACAATACAAGTCATTTCGCATGTATACTCTAACAGAAACCAGAGCAATAAAGCACATTCCACATCTAAATTCTGGTCATAAAGTTTAGCCTTAAAACAATGGGCATGAAACCTTCATCCAGACTCACTGGAGCCAAATTCTAACATGAAAGGGTCACAAAATGCTTCACTGGGCCAGTAGAGTGCAATGTTGTCACATGTTTTGCAGTTCCACATTTCACAGTATTCTTTTACACTCAAGAAAACATGCCTGTATTTTTACATTTATTTACAAATGCCAGAATTGTATATCAATTTCTATTTGACTAGGCTGGCAGCCTTCGTCCATCTCTCCCCAATCGTCAGACTAGCAGTCAACAGATCTCCCCCAGACTCCTCCTACAATCCACTGCAAATACTCAGCAGAAGGGACTCCCTATCATGGCAAGGTTTCATCATGTTAACATGGTATAATTTGTGTCCTTGTCTCTTGCTTAGCAGTTCTACCATGTAGTTAACATCACTTACCTTTCTTACCACCTTGTAGGGTCCTCCCTCCCAAGCTGTTTGCAGCTTATTGTGTCCATCAGGAAGGAGAGCCACTACCTACTGCCCTATAACATACTCTCTAGCCCGAGAATTCCTGTCACACCAGACCTGTTTCTGTTGTTGTGCTTCTGCCAGGTTTTCCTGGGCCAAGCCCATGAGTTCCCCGAGCCTTGTCCTGAGGTTTAGTACATATGCTACAACAGACTCCTTTGAAGGATTCACACTCGCCTTCCAAATCATCACAAATTAAATCTAGATAGCCCCTCACCCTATGCCCATACAGCAACTGAAAGGGTGAAAAACCTGTGGATTCCTGGGGAACCTCTCTGTAAGCAAACAACAGATGGGGTAAATATTTGTCCCACTCCCTTTTAAACTGGTCTGGAAATGCCCGTAGCATGGACTTGAGTGTAGAGTTTAACCTCTCAAGACAATTAGTCTGGGGATGGTAGGGGTGGACTTTAGGTGCTTCACTCCACAATGCTTCCACAGAAAAGCCAGCAGGTCTGACATGAAATAGGCACCTCTGTCAGTCAGTATTTCTTTTGGGAAACCTACCCTGCTGAAAACCTCTAACAAAGCACTTGCCACCTTTTCTGCCTCAATGAAGGACAAAGCTCCTGCCTCAGAGTATCTTGTAGCATAATCTACTACCAATAGGATATACTTTTTCCCTGTGGAACCTAGGGTACTCAAAGGCCCCACAATATCCATAGCTACCCTCTGAAATGGCTCCTCAATCACAGGCAAAGGCATCAAAGGAGCTCTCACCTTGTCTCCTGGCTTGCCTACCTTTTGGCACTGCTCACATGTCCTGCAGTACCCTGTTACATCTCTGGAAATTCCAGGCCAATAGAAGATTTGCATAATATGCCTCTTTGTACATTTTATGTCCATATGACCTGCAAAGGGAATATCATGGGCTATGGCTAGATGCGCCAGACGATAAGCTCTAGGTACTACCAACTGCTGTACTCTCACCTTCTAGCCCTCCCTCAGGGGTTCAATGTCTATAGAGTAACCCTTTGTCCCAGTATACAGATTCCCCCTTCCCTTGAGAATCAGGTGCCTGACTAGCTACCTGCCTCAGGCCTTGTAATGTAGGGTTTGAGAGCTGAGCCTGTCTCGACTCTCTTTGTAACCCTTCCCAGCTCCCCTTCCACAGGACATCTGGCATCCTCTGACAGTAGTGCCTCATGTCAAGCCTGGGTACTACTACTCACCTCTGCCCCTGCAGTCAACTCTGTCCAAGGGACCCATCAGTACCTACAAGCAGTTGTGGCTCACCTCCAATCTTACTGCTACAGAGTAGATCCCTCCCTGAAGTAATCACCTCACCAGTCCTGGCTGCAAGTATGCGGTCTGACTGGGTCTCCCCCAGGCTACCAGACTCACGTTTTTCTCCAAGCCTGACTGCATGTAACTGCATGAGCAAATGGTACTGCATTATCAAAATCATTCCCTATCAAGACATCTGCAGGGATATCCCTAAACACACCTATTGCTGGCTTCCTTTTCCACCCTCCCAGTCAAGGTGAACCCTAGCCAAAGGTATTTGGAATGGGGTCCCTCTTAAAGCTCTGATTGGAATGGACTGCCCAGGCAAGTAGTGCTCCTCTGTAACCACTGCAGGCTTCACAATGGTTATGTCAGAGGCTGTGGCTCTCTTACCAATGGCCTCTTTGCCATTCATTATGATAGGATATAACCTCTGGTGGTAGTTTGGTACCAGTGTCGTCTCAAGACAACCTACTTTTGGCAATTTGCCCTTCCCACTTACTGGCTCCCTCAGCTTTTGTTCCCCACCTTGCCTCTGTGGACACATTGTATGCCACATGGCCCCACTGGTTGCATTCAAAACATTTAACCCTAGCTCCTGGACGTGCACCTAGACTATAGGCTTCCCCTGCTACTGGCAGAGTTTGTTGGGGCAGTCTGGGCTGCCCACCATGGGTTACTTTAGACCCATGAGCAGTACTGTGGGGTCCCTTTCCTGTGCAGGGATGCCCTGCTTGCTAGGTATAGGTCACCCTTCTTCCCCAGTTTACCTAAGTAGCACATTGTCTAATAGTTAACCAGATGCTCATGGCCTCAGGCAAAGTGGTAAGGTCTTGTTCCTTCACCAAAAGGTCGGCCAACCCTTCAAAAGTGGTCATGTGACATCCACTCACCCATCTATGAAAATAAATGCTCAGTTTAGCAACATATTCACACACACTTTCATCTGCCTTGCATCTATGCTCACGAAACTCTTTCCTATAAGGTTCAGGTGTTAGGTTAAAAAAATTCTGACAAACAATTCTTAACAGTAGTACAATCAAAAAATTTGCGATCAAATAATTTAGACAGCACAGTTACAGCTCTACCATGGAGTAAGGGGGTCAGGAAACGTACATACAGCCTTTGGTCAACATCATATTGTTTACATACCCTCTCAAACATATGAATGAAACTATCAAAATTATCCCCCCTCTGTAAACTGTGGAAGAAATTTACTGACCTTTTGTGCTTCTGGGGTCCAGTTACTCCTTTCCCCATTACCTCCAGGACTCTGGCAAAGACTCAGCATCTCCTTTCAGAGCTGCCTCTGCCTCTCCTCCTCCTCAGCTTCCAGACGTAGCAGTTTCTCATTCTCCTCAGCCTGTAGACATCTCAGTCGCTCTGCTGCTTCTGTTTCCAAACTCCTGGCCTCCAACTTAAGTCTCTTTAGTTCCAGATGGATTTTTAAGTCCTCTGCAGAATGGTTGAGCTGTCCATTTTCAGTGTTGTGCACCTCCACAGCCAGTCTGATCGTCCTCCTGATTGCTGTTTTCTGATGCAGCTGTGACCAAAGCTGCAATCATGTCTGCCTTAGTCAGGTTTCCATGCACCAGTCCTTTAGCCTGGCACATCTCAGCCAACTGGCTCCTTGTCAACTTGCCATACTCCCCTGCTGACATGTTTGCCTGCTCTCCCTGACTAAGCTAACAAAAGAAATAAAACAATTGTGATCTGAACTCTGAATATTCACTGTGTGGTTGATTTAGAGTACAAAAACACGTTCAGTGATCACTGTACACAAGCTACAGGAATTCACTACTCACACCACTACAAGCCAATTAGTACGTGATGTGGCTAACTCACCACTATCAAACAATTAATATTTGATGTGGATATCCCACCACTGCCAAGCAATTAATATGTGATGCCCGTGCACTGGCCCAGCAATCAAGGAGCCTCAATCCTCACCACTAGCACCAGTGAGGGGCATGCACACTGGGAAGGATAACAAGTACACACAAAGTACAAATTCCCTTAAGAGCACACAGAGATCAGAGTCAGTCTGGGGCTGGTTTCTCCCTTTCTTTCCAGATCTCCAATAAAACTCCCCACTGGCACAGCTATAGGGTACAGGTCTCAGCCTAGTGGTCAAGCTAAAACCTCCAGCGCCCTCTCTGTCCAACCAGTGCTTCGTGTCCCTGTCCAAGTAGCTCACACACACACACACTTTGAGATACAAATTATATACAAACACACAGACACTCCTGGGGAAGGCCATTCCCCCTTCTCTGCCAGGCTATAATGTAGAAATCACTGCCACCTACCACTAATATCATCTACTAATAAGGCCCTTACCAAAGGGTGTCCAGTTATACTATGCAATATTATTATTATCCAATTAGCAAGTATGATGAACAGCAAGGCTTATTGGAGTGGCTTGGACAGTATCACTATATACATGCAATGTACTCTAGAGCTTAGCTTATCTCTGCACAAAACAGCCACAGTTGAAAAGTTTAAAATATTTAATACTAAATAATAAAAACACAAAACAAATCTCAATTCAACACTGTGCTAATCAAGAGTTCAGACATCACAGGAAAATGCTTAAAATAATACTGTAGAATAGTCTGACAAATATAGAATACAGCTAGTCTAATTTTACTATTTTCTATCTATTTCTAAGAGAAACAATGTTCTAAATAACTTACATACAGAGAAAAGGCAGAGTACTGGTGAGTACATGTGTTCAGGGTCAGACAAAATACAAAATGCTCTGACTTTCTCTCTCTCTGAGAAAGTCTTAAATTGATAATATACCACTGCTGACTCATTTTAGATTACCTCATTCTTAACAGTTCTGATTTAGCTTCCCAGGCTAAAAGAAACTCAAATTTTACACTTCTTTTTTCAAATATGCACTTGCAGGAAGTCACAGCAATAAAATACATATATGTAAAATCTAGCAATTAACTCTGGTTTCAAAACAGAAAGAATTTGCTGGTCCAGACATCACGTCTCAGAGTTTGAGATCAAATAGTCATACAATGCTTGACTTATCAGCTTTCTTTCAGCAGGGTGCACTGTGGTTAAATGTGTGTAGCTCAGTACAACATATAGTTTAATCATAACATATAGTTCTCTTTTACATTCGTAAAACCAGCCTGTGGATTATATTAATATTTACAAATCACAAAGAATTATGTACAAGATTTTATCTGGCTGGGCTGGTAGCCTTTCAGTTTTTCACACTCTATACTAGGTGTATTGTATTTAGTTTGCGCTTTTTTTCCTGTGGAGTTACCAGTTCATGCAGCAATGTCACCTGGACTTTTTTTCCATTGGTTTATGCTCGATTTACAATGGGGACGCTGGTTGGAATGACCAATCAGAGTGCTCATTTTTGAATGTTAATGGCCAATCATTGTACAATATGCATTAGTTTACAAAGGCTACTGTTAAGCATCTATGGTTTTTTTTCATAGCTCCAGAAAACAACATTTAACACAATGATGTAGGCAAGAGAAAGTAGAAAGGGGGTTGTTAATCTTGAGGAGGCTGTAATAAGAAAAGGGACCAGATATCCTACAGAGGTACTACAGATATTTTGGAAAGTTTATGAAAATCTGTTTGAAACAGTGGTATGAGAAACCAACAAAAGGTGCAAACAGAAATATTTATGGAAGACTTAATTGTTGAGCCATTTCTTCATCTAACCTCAACATAATTATTAGCTATTACAGGAAGACAAATGATAAAATGATGATGATGCATAACCAATCAATAGGGAGGTCTTCAGAACAGATGTTATTCCTGTGCAAGTCTGTAAGCTATAAAGAAGGAAGTGAGAAACTTAGGTTTTATTTAATAGTATTTTAAAAGGTGCACAGTACATCACTAGAAACATTTGTAAAACTCAGTGTAGATCAATCAATTTCTTGTGTTCTGCAGACTCTCAAACCTGGCAATTTTTGTTTCAGGTGTTCCATTCTAAGTAAATGGAAGTGTAGTCTGAGAACAAATGGTACTGCTCCTTTTTCTCACAATCTGATCTCTTACACTGCATTATGGGACAGATTTAGCTTTGCAAAGAAATCAGTATTTCTGCCCCTAAGAGGGCAGACAAGGATAAAAAAATAAAATAAAATTAGGAATGAGTACTTATTGTCCTGTAGGCAAGCTTTGGGAAGTGCAGTTAATTCATGGCAAGATAAAAAAAAATGTTTTTTCATCATTTGATCATAGTGGTCCTTTAGGTGTATAAACTAAAGGGTTCTATTATGGCTAAATATACTTGGGAAGGGACTAAAAAGACAACACAAAAATTGAGGAGTTGTAAGCTCTTGGTTATACAAAAGAAATAGCAAGATGCAAACAGTGAAAATGTTTTAGGTCTCTAGTTTTATTTACAGGCCAGATCTATTTTGTTTTATCAATTAGAGAAGTTGAGAACAATAACTAATAAAGAGTACAAGGACTTTATTTCAGTGGGGGGGGGGGGGGAGTCAAATAGGATAACCTGGTTTTTCCCATTGAACAAGGTGGTTTACTATTTATAACCTAATTTGAAGAAATATTTTAGAGTTACACAGATAAGGCTTGTATACATAACAGAAGCAGAAGTTTAAAAGTCAAAGTGGAAAGGGACGATGAAATGGGGAAGGGGTTCAAGAATAAGATTATGGAGTCAGGTCCTTAAGGGAATAACAACTACACATAATATTACACTCAAAGGAACAGAAAGTATTGTAAGAACTAAGCCAATATGGGAATGGAGAAAGAAGATTTGGTCAATAAGGATGACTGCAAGCAGTGGTTCAGAAAAGTAGGCAGTACGGGGCTGGAACTTAATGTAGAAAACTAGCACAGTAGCTAAGGTTTACGAGCAAATGACTAGAGAGGGAAAGACAGTGGGGTGAGGCTAAGCAGAAGTTTGAGACTATAAGTTAGATATCATCTTCCCTACCAGGGACTGATAAGAGTATAGGCAAAGAAAAAGGAAAGGGATTGTTATAAATGAAAGACCAGCTCTAGTAGTGTTTCTAGACAAGACTAGAACAGATACTTCTGTTAAAATAGGATAATAAGTAGGACTTGTACTACATGATAACTACACCACAATCAGAGGAGTTTACAAGAGACTGGGAAGATAGAATGGAAAGGCAATACACAAAGGAACAATGAGATATCATCTGTAGGGCTTCCAAGTATTCAGATAAATCCTGAAGGTTTGGGATTTTTGATTGGAAGCGTTTGTATAAATATTGTTATACCCAAAACAGACTTCAGAGAACTTTTCCTCCGGTAAATACCAAATGCTAGAGGTGTGACAAGAAAAAAAAAGAGGTAAATAGGAAAGTATAGTTGTTTAAGAAAACCTACTATAACACTACATGTTCTAATAGATTACTGTTGCAGTAACCTAAGCTATTTGTGTTATATCTTGCACAGGATATGACAATTGGCCAGCTTTTCAATGCTTAAAGGTGCCTTCCACATGCTCTAACTGCCAGGGGCTTGAACAGAGCTCCACATGAAAGCCATTTACAGTGCTAAAAGCTTCAGAGCTTTCTTCTCTCAAGAAGAGAGACAATAAGCCTGAAAGAGGAAAACAATGCTAGGAAATGTAAAAAGAGCAACTGTCTACACAAGGGTATATGCAACCACATAACTGCAACAAAAACAACTTCAGAAGAGAGGCTGAGAGAAGGGGATAGCTGGTGTAAGTTTCCTATTAGAACATCTACTGCTTTGGTAAGTTTACTTACACAAATGTACTATGTTCAGCATCACATCACTAATGCTGTAGCCCAAGTTATTTGGGTAAAGAACCATAGGTTAGAAAAGAGCGAGGAGGAAGAAATTAGGAATCCATGAGCCACTGAACAATAGCCACTAACAAAGTCTGTTCTGGAACTGGAAAAGGAATCCAGTTTGTAATGCTTTTTAAAAGTGTGCACAGAGGATGGAGTTGCTGTCTCTACAATACTTTGGCTTTTGTGGATTTCTGGAAATGGGGACTCAAAGCCCTAGTGGAATGGGCCCTACCCCTGCCTGGAAGTGATTTGTTATGGTAAGAATAACAAAAGAAATAGCATCAGGAAACCATCTAGACCAACTCCGTTTTGACACTGGTTGTCCTTTAATCTTACCTTCATAGGAGTAAAACAGCTTATCAGATTTCTTAGTTTTGGACATCAAAAGTATGAAGATTTTTTCCTCCCTAGTTTTGCCAATCAGGGGAAAAGGGAGATCAAAATACTGGCTAATGGTAAACTCTTACACTACTTTAGAACTTAAAGGAGGATTAATTCTCAAAGAAACCCTGTACGTGCGGAAAACGGCATAGGGCTGACACCATAAGAAGTTCAAACTTGGACACTTTTTGAGTAGAAACTAGAGCAATATGTAAATGTCTTCCATGTTAATCAGAAATCAGTCTGATGAGCTGGTTCATAAAGAAAAACACCTAAGCTTTTCAAACACAAAGTTAAGATCCCAAGGATAAGTCACCTGTTTCCCAGCTGGACATAGCTGGCCTTAGGCATAGGCCAACTAGTCGGCCGCCTAGGGCACGACTCTAACAGGGGTGCTTTTCCAGTATTTATTTGGTGCAGGTAGGCCAGGATGGGGGCACTGGGTGGTGTGGTGGGGGGCGCCATGGAGCCCTTTTGCCTAGGGCACCAGTTGACATAAGGCCGCTCCTGCAGCTGGATAGACGTGTAAAAAAAACCACCCCTTTGAAAAACTGCTCGACTTGAAGACAAGTAGAAGTGGGGGAATCCAATGAAAAACAAACTATGGCAAAAAAATGAAACTTAATAGAGGAGCAAGAAAGGCCATAATATAGTAAATAATCATAAACCAGAGGCAGACAAGCTTTAAAAGGGTCAGAGTCCCTGGAATGGCACCAGCTGTAAAATCGTTTCCACTTAGACATACATGATTTCCTAGTAGTAGGGTTTTAGCCTGCTTCAAAATTGCTGCATTACCTACACAAAAGTGCCTGAAAAGCATCAAAATTCTATCATCCAGTCAAGCATTTTCAGACTGGGGTGTATCAAACAAACTGCCTTGTGAGTAAACCCAGTCTAGGGGAAGCCTGCGGTAATTGCCCTTGACCATTTTTAAAAATGAGAAAACCACTGCTGCCTAGGCCAAAAGAAAATCACCACAACATTCTTTAGGAAGTCCTTCTGGATCTTTAGAAGAACCCTGGATATCAGTGGAAATGGTGGAAAAGCACTGAGGAACATTCCAGTCCAAGGGAATGAAAAGGCATCAGTCTTCCAGGCCAGTATGCAAGGATACTTGGAGCACAATTTCCTTAACAGTGTGAAAGGAGGCAAATAGATCTACCCAAGTTGTTCCCTACAACTAGATCAATTCTTGGAAGACCATAGGGTGAAGATTCAATTATGTGAGTGTTGGTCCTGGTCCTGCTTAGCTTGTCTACTAAAAAAAGTTTGCTCTGATGGAATATATGAAGCCTGAAGAATCAAACTGAGCTAAAGTGCTACCTCCCGAGCTACCACAACAAATCTACAGAGAGGATTAATATCTGGCACCCCCTTGTTTATGTACCACATCACTGGGGTGCTGTCTTGTGAAAACATGTAAAGGTATTAGAGACCAGATATGATTTAAAGCTTTCAAAGCATTTATTACTGCCATCAGCTCTTACATTTACGTGCTTTTGCCTGTTGAGTTTGTTCATCAGAACTTGCACCATCACAACTTTGGAAACCTCTCTCCACACCAAGTACGAAAGCATCTGTTTTAACAGAATGAAGAAGGGGGACTGAAGTCCTGGATTCTGAGACAGCTGGTCTATCATCCATAGAACCTGCCACCTTACAAACCCCAACATAGGACTCTGAAAACCAAGGGTGTAGATGTTGAGTCCAGACTGACCTGCGGTACCACTAGATTTTTTTCATATGAAGTCTGTCCAGGAAAATCAAAGAATCACAACAGCCCATGTACCTCAGAATCCTAAGAAATTCCATGGCAGATACCTGGTTTTGACTGGAAAAACTCTTACACTGTGTGGAGGAAGACGTGCTCTTCCCAAGCCAGAATCTAACAGACATCACACAAAAACAACTGTGTGAGAAGGGATGAGATTTTTATGTAAATTCACACAAAACCCCAGACTGAGAACATTCTTAGCACTTAAGGCTCTTGATGCCTAGAAAGAGTCAGCAAATATAAAGCAATCATCCCAACAAATGACAGTGTGAATGTCCTGAAGTCTGTAATAAGTAATTACCAAAGCCAGACACTTGGTAATTATCCTTGGAGCAGTAGACAGTCCAAAGGGTGAGACAGAAAACTGATAATGTGAGCCAGGAAATCTTAAACATTTGAAATGCTTGCCAATGGGAACGTGATGGCAGGAGTCCAAGGAAAGGTCTACCACAGGCCACCAGGCCATTTCTTTCTTTAGCACAGAAAAGTCCTTGAATAAAGCCTTCTGCCCATCTATCAGGTAGGCAATGGTTCTACTACTCCATAAAATACATTTGTTCCAAAATAGGAATAACTATAGTTGGTTGACTAGGCAACAAGGAATTCCCTGGAAAGGAGAGACAGACTCCCAATGCCAAAGATAGCCCTGCTGAATGTTAAAGACAAATGGGTTCTCAAAGTCAATCTGGTGCCACAAAGGAAGATGTAGACTGGAGCAAAGTAGAGGTTGTCATGGTGAGGGCTGAAGAGGCCAGCAGTAATCTTACCCTCCAGACGGTCCTTGATTTGGAATGGCTTTTCTTTCCTTTTGGAGCCTTCTTGTCACTCATTAAAATTCTGTTTGGTGGCACCATGTAGCTTGAACTGCTTTTTGAAAAAGGGAGTAGAGGTGGAAAGAAAAATTTTAGTTCCATCAAAAAAAAAAGTAGGTTGTAAGAGGAGATGATTACACTTAAGATGTTTATGGAGAGGGTTTACACAGAGAAAATGTTTCAGGAAGCTATTCAGAAAGTTAGTAATGCATGGGGTATGAAATTAAAACCACTTTTAGGAAAAGGAAATCATCACAACATGAATCCCCCAATCCAAGTGAACAATAAATATTTTGATAGGGCATCTTTTGTGGCCTACAGTGAGTTATCTGGTGATATTAAGAACCATGTGAAAAGGAACTGGAAATTCCTGAGGGTAGAGAGGATTTTACTAGAATAGTGGGGGATGAACCAGCATTTATTAATAAAACCCTATTCAATTAAAAAAATACTGGATGGGGTTAATTTGAAAAAAGAATGAGAAATTAAAAAGGGAATTACTAGGTGCGGAGACTGCAAACAATGTCCCTGGATACTAAAAGACTAATATTACCATAAACAGCGGTTTGAATTCTAAAATATGTTTTAGGACTGGTAACTGTGGAACAAAGGCTACTTTTTATTTGGCAAAATGCTTGGGGTATGAAAGGTTTTATGTTAGTAAAACTGAGAGGGCGTTAAGCAAACAGGTGTATGAACACAATTATGATATAGGAAAAAAGAACCCCAACAACGCACTCGCTAGAAAAATGAAAATTGCAACAATTACAAAATATGTTTCTGTTTGTATAGTTGAAATAGTGAAAAGGAATCCCAGTGGGAGTAAGTTGGAGAGTTTTTTGGCAAACTGGGTTGAATGTTTCCCTCCCCAGGTTTAAATGCTAGCATAACTTTGCAACCAGCATTCCAGTTAAGAGCTTTGATAAAATATAGTATTCACTTAAATGATAACAGCTTTTTTAAAAAATAAATTTGTTAGGTTCATACACATTTGGTTATTTTATATTTAAGTTCTACTACTAGAAAGTTCTCAGGGAAGAATTTTATGAGTTAATTTTTATGGATATATATTCAAGTAATAAGTTTCTTTCCGTATTTTTGATTATGTGTATAGATGGTGTAAAAAAGTTTCTATTAGTTTGAATAGTGTATGTTTCTTTAAATTTTATGCGGTGTTTGGTTGATTGATATTAACTGGTTTTAATCAAGGGGAAACTTTGGTATAAACTGAGTATGTGGGCAAATGATGGCATTCTGATGAAGTCTCCAGAGCGAGACGAAAGTGCTTAATCTTTTGTGTACAAGTATAATTATTTTTTTATTTTTCTATTAAAGTTTATTATATTGTGCATTCCTGGCTTTTCAGTTATTTTTCACTCCAGTTGCTGTTCTAGGATTTGGGTCAACCCTGTCAATCAATTTTACCTTTTCATCAAACCTCTTAATCACTCTAGGTACAGGAAGGTCAAAAAGAACATCTAGGGTTGAATTTCAAATTGTAGTTTTAACATCTTCAGGAAGATTTGATTTTAAATGTAACCAAGCACATATTCTTTTGTGTGACCCAAAAGCCACAGCCATAGAGGCAGTATCATAAAAACACCAAGGCATGTGCAATTACATGAAAAGCAGACACTAAAAAGGAATTCAAAGAATTTTTCATATCAGAAAAGGGAAGGTTAATAGTTAACTGTTTAGTGTTTTGAAAAAAAACAGAACCAAAACTTTAATGTGAGCTTTGCAGTTTAAAATTTGGAATGTTAAAGTGGCAAAAGAATAAAATTTCATTCCAAATATATCAAAAGCTTTCATATCCTACAGACTTCAAAAACAGCTGCACAATGATCAACAGCTTAATTTTAGATCTTAAACTGTGAAAAAAGAAATACCCAGTGATATTGTCAGCTTGAGTAAAATTCAGTTACTGGCTAGTAAGTACACTGCCTGGATCCAGGCAAAGAAGAAATTTAGAGAACCTGAAAGAATATCAAACAAACTGTGAAGAGAAAAAACACAGGCTGGGAAAAATCTTGCAGATGTTAAGCAAAAAGCAGTTCAGGCTTTAGGTTTGGTACAAGCTTCCTTCTATCCCTCAAGATATACCTAAAACTGGCTTGCCTCCAGCTGTCACACAAGGCTAACTCCTAAAAGTGTTATCAAAAACTAAAATACTACATCAATGGGTCCTGACAATATCCGCTGTATGCATCTGAAATAGCATGAAGCACAATTTAGCCTCCATACAGGTTTTGTACCAAGTGAAAGAAGAAAAGATGCAGTCATTTCCCTGCATAAGGAAGGACCTTCCACAGACCCAGACAATAACAGACTTACAAGTCTGACTAGCCTTATATGCAAAGCTATGGACAGACTTGGCATGGAACCAATTAGTTAGGACACAGGGAACCTCCTAACACTGAACCTGTTTCCATTTGGATTTGTCACGAGTAAGTCATGCTTACTCAGAGTTTTTTGAAAAGCTCTCCAACAAAGTGGATGTAGGCAAAAACATATGCACCTCATACCTCGACTTGGCTAAAGCTTATGACAAAATTTCCCACTCAGAGATAGTAATAAAAGCTAAATAAATTGGGAATAAATCCCTTTGTCATCTGCTGGACTGCCAACTGGCTCACAGATAGGCCACAGGAAATCAAAATAGAGGACGTTATCCACAAAGAGACCAGTCACCAAGAGTCCCTCAGGGTTCCATGTTGGGACCATCTTATTTGGCATCTACTTTTCTGAAGTAAAAGCCAATACCAAAAGGCTTTGGCTGACTAAGTTTGCAGATGACTGCAAGCTAGGAGCACTCAAGACCTGGCCATCCTGCAGGAAAGTTTGTTACAAAAAAATAACTGGTGCCAAAATCATAGATGAAAGCAAATGCCAAAACATCCATTACTGTACTGTTTGGGAAGTCATTTATACCAGGAACTACTGGATCTATGTTCAGCCATCGAATGGAACTTCCATCAAATAGGTGAACATTGAACCCTAACCATCGAACGTTCATTCAAGTTAATGCTTATTTCATACACAGGGAAGGTAACTAGTTGGCCACCACTTCCCCATGTGCCCCACTGCAGTTTTTAAACCCACCCAGGTGGGGGCTTAGCCCCCTACACCTCCCTTAACTATACAAACCAACTCTAAGACCACACTACAGTAGGGAAAGGGCAGACAGGGAAGTGGTGGCCAACTAGTTACTTTCACCCTCGATGAAATGAACATTCTCTGAATAAACATTTGATGACTAGGGTTCGATGTTCAGCCATTCAATGGAAGTTCCATTCAATGGCTGAATACAGACAGGGAACTACCACACTGACAACATGTCCTTAACAGTTGACCCACTCGTTCAAGACTGGGGAACTTATGTGCACAGTGACCTAACTTTGGGTTCATGGGTAAGTAGTAGGCTACCTGCCCTTGTAGGCCATTTTAAGCCTAGTCAATTGGCCTTTTTGTGCTAGAAATATCCTACTCCATTTGGTTATAGACTGGCCTTACCCATCCTATGGTCAATAATTATTTATTACCCCAATGAGAATAAATGGGATCCTACCATAGATAATTGGAGGGGTTTTGACCAACATGTGTCCACTGTTATAAGTCCTTCTATACTGCACAGCTTATGTAAAAAGGGATCGTGTCTAGATCTAGGGATGTCACTGTCCCCCTTTACTTGCCCCTCATTAGGCCAGTTATTTAATATAATGACTCCTTTGCCATGTATCTGTTCAGATTTGTGCAACAACTCAACACCCACAGAGGTACCTTACTAACAAGATAAAAGGCCTAAACATCATGTTCTATATGGACTGACTCAAAGCTCTGTCACTATATCAGTATCCTCTGACTGCTAAGAGGTAACCTGTGCCTGACACTCAAGCTATCCTCCAACCCAGTACTGATGGATATACTGCACATCAAGAAGTCCAATGGCATCAGATGCACTCAGTCTAAGAATCTAAACATCTGCAACATCAACAGAATGGTTTGGAGGGATAGGTACATCTCTCACAGAATACAGCTGCTCTGGAACAGCCTCCTCATCCACATTAAGCAAACTTCACTCTTGTCCACATTCAAGAGCAACTTAGATCTATGGAGGGGAAACAGAAAATTAACCCCAAGGCTGCCCTCCGTTTTACTAATGGACAGAAGAAGCTCCTAAATGTTTTATCCTATTCATGAGTCCCTTCAAATTACCTATGGTATGATCTCTGGTATGCTCCAAGTTACTCTCATTAGGGATAATATATAATTACTGACCATGGGATGGGTAAGGACAATCTAACACTAAACGGCATTGGCTAATTCAAGCACCAAAAGGCAAACTGGCTAGGCTCAAAATGGCCCACAATGGCAGATAGTCTAACACTTACAACATCAGCAAACTGGCTAAAAACTATTAGGAATCTACTATTAGGAACACTAAGATAGCCCATTAATTAATGTTAGCATCTGAAGCCAAGGACAACTACAAATCCTTCTTACATTAGCATATTAAGAAATAACATTCAACATTGCTCAGAACTTGTTCAAGACAGCAGCATCTTCTCTGACATGGAAGACATTCCCAACATACTAACTAATAAATTTAGTGCCGGCTTCACCCCAGGACTATTTAAAGCTCACTTCGGAAGCTCTCAGATCCCTCATCACTACTAAGGATAAGGACTTAAAGGTGTGCTCAAAGACTAAAAATACTTCCTCCATGGTACCCAACAATATACCTGGCTGTTTAATAAACAGTACTTAACATGTCCTGGCAATACCACTGAAACTATTTAACCCAAGTTTATCCACTGCCTCGCCCCTGAAATCTAGTACACAGCAGGGGTGATGCCATTCGAAAGGGTGCCCCCCCCCAGGCCCCAGAAATTACAGGCCCAATAGCATGAGTCTGATATGCTAAGCCATGGAGCACACTATAAGTGGTTTGATTAACTACGACATCAAAAATCTCATCAGGCTTGACACGCATAAGTTTAACTTTAAGGGCAGATCATGTCTAATGAATCCAGTTGAATTCTTTGAAAAAGTAACATAAGCTGTTGGCAGCGACAGTGCTGTACACATGGCTTACCTTCAACCAGGCCAAGGTTTTTGACACCATACTCCATGCTAGCAAAAGATAAATGCATTACAAATATATCCTTATGTGATATGACATACCTCTCAACTGTACAGATTTTTGCAGAATGCCCAGATTTTTGCCTCATGTTTTTTGTCCGTTTTTCATAAAATTGTTCTTTTGTGGCAAATTAGTGGCAAATCATTAAGACTGAAGTTAGAAAATAATGGCAGACATTTGAATTTCAGACTTCATAACCTTCATAAAATCCATGCCTAAGCAAAACCTGTTATTCTATCAACTTTCTAAGTTTGTAAGAGGAATACTGAAAAATCATCCCTAGTTTTGAGCCTATGTTCCAGTTTTACTTATGGCTTTGTCCAGACTTCTTGCTCTAACAGGTTGAGAGGTATGTGTGGTAAGACTCTTAGCAAATGGGTAAGGGGCAGAATCCCTACTGTACAGGTAGGGGGTGCCTCAGAGTATGATGGCAACTAGTGATGTTCCACAGAGCTCTGTGCTGGGGCCCCTTTCGTTAGGCATGTACTTTTCAAACCTTCAGTCTGTAAACCAACGCCTCTCGCTAACCAAGTTTACAAATTACTGCAAAATAGGAGTCATTGTCATCACCCTCTGAAATGCAAACCCTACAAAGAACTTACAACTGCAAGCTCCTAATGCACTAAAAACAAGCTTAAATCAAATGCTAAAAACCATAACACAGTCACATTTGGTAAACCAGCCATTCCCCAGTATACAACATAGGTCTTACTCTACTTCAAAAGGACAATCTTGTTAAGAGAGACCTTGGTATATGGATTGACAATTCTTTCTCATAATCATTAAGTCCTTCTACTAAGCGTGGCTGATCACCGGGGGGGTATCTTCCAGATCCAGAGAGATCAATGTCCCATTTACTTCAGCATGATTAGACCAATCATTGAATACAAAGCCCTCTTTGTGATGTAACTCACTAAACATACCACACTAGAAAGACCCCAGAGATTATGAACCAAGATTATCACTGGCTTACAAAATCCTAAACTACCAGAAAAGACAGGAAGAGTCGTATCTTTATTCATTATCTTATAAACTCAAGGGGAGATCTATGCCTAGTCTTCCAAACAACTAGGGATCCAACAGTCCAAGATATTTTGCATCTCCACAAATCAAATAGTCCCACAGATACCAAAACAAGGGATCTAAATCTTCAACAGCAGATAAACAGAACAAGGTAGAGGGGTAGATTCATTACACAGCGCCTTTGTCACCTCTGGAATAGATTTCCACTGCACATTAAAGCAATGGGATACATTATCCTCCTTCAAATGGGAAATGGATGATTGGACAGGTATTCACAAAAATTCACTCCTGGTTTGTTGGTCTGGCCATCCACAAGAGAGAGGAGGTTCAGTCTGAGGGTTGGTACTGGCAAGCCACAAATGGTGACAAGACTTAATACTGCATTTCCCAAGATCCTATAAAACAGAAGGGGCCTCTAGGTGTCATCCCTTCCTGAGACCAAGAAGAGTCTTGAAAAGAACTCCTTTTTCTCTTGGTGATGGGGGGAACTATTTCTACAGTTCCCTGATACAATTCCTGCAAGATTAGCAAAACCAGGAGTTTTTGGTTTGGGTAACTTGAATTCCAGAAGGTGATGGAGGAAGATGTCCATTTAATTTGTAGCCCTCTTTGCTAACTTCAAACAAATGGATACTCAGCACTGTGATCTCCAAAAGGTCAAGGACTGAGAAAGCTTCAATGAAAGACTAGAGAGGAACTGGCCAAGGAGGAAAAGGGGGGAGGAAGCTGATAATCATAAGGTGTAAGATTTATCAGCAAAGGAACCTTACAGTCCTTTGAAATCAGTTTTGGATCTAATCGTGAAATTTCTTTTTAGAGAATGGTCTTGTCCTTTTGCAGAGATTTTTAGTCTTAACGACAAAACGTCCTTGCCTTTGAAGGGTAGTTACTTTGGATATGTGGGCACAGATGAGAGACAAATTTGCTTAAAAATCCTGAGGGAAGAAGCTTAGTTGCTTTCTCAGACTCGATTCAAAGACAGATCTTTATATAAAACTGTGTACATTTGGCACCTTATAAAGTCCATCAGGTTTCTCAAGGGGCAGATAGTTGAGACACAGGGTTCAGGCTAGCTGTCGAGTGTCTTCGTACAGGGGCAAATATCAGAGGACCTAAATATTACAATTTATTCAATATGGGAGCCCCTGTTTTGCATGTCTGAAACTTTTTTCCCTCCCACTGAAAATGCTCCATCATCTTTAAAATAAGTGTCCTCAAAGGATAATTTCCTCTAAAGGGGAGTCAAGGGAGGTGTCCACATCACCAGACACAATCCTGTTGGGAATGAATTTGACAGGAGTAAGAAAGAAATTACAACTCATAAGTGTATCTAACTCTTTTTAGGAACAGGGCCAGAAAAGAAATGAGGAGGCTTTAAAGACATAAGAGCTTTAATGGCCTTGAAAAAAATCATACACCTTGTGTGGGTCCAACCGGTGAAGCAGTGGTTACACTCAATTTCTGGGAACATCCACTGAAACTAAATGTAGAAGATCTGAAGCAAGACATACCTCAATATGGGTACCAGGAACAATTTCTTGGATGAAGAGTTGTGGAATGCCCTCGAGTCCCTCAGATATAACCAGCTGAGATTTCCCCCTTCATGGCCTTGACAGCCATCAGATCAGTTCTATGGGACATGTCATCGAGCTATGACTTGCTGGTCTACAACAGGACCATGACAGCAAGAGCAGCAACAGAAACCGGGAGGTCTTAAAACTCATCAAGCACCACAGCACAGCTGTCCCAGTCCAACTGGCCAACTTAAATTGCTGAAGATTCTGACCTCTTACCCATCTGTTGA
Organism: Protopterus annectens; assembly: GCF_019279795.1. Taxonomy (NCBI): domain Eukaryota; kingdom Metazoa; phylum Chordata; order Ceratodontiformes; family Protopteridae; genus Protopterus; species Protopterus annectens. Next base: position 250,704,558 of record NC_056750.1, on the reverse strand, counting down.
GAGACATCTAGCAGAGAATATTCAGAGGTCATCCTACCTAGATGAGCTCCTTTAGTCTCTGGTTTTCTAGACAGATTTTAAGAAAGGTTAAATGGTTCATAATGGTCTCAGTGATGAAAGATTTAAAGATAGAACACTCCCTACTATTGTGATTAAGAACAAGACCAAAAAAAGGCACACGGGGTGCAGGTCTTTAGAAAGAATTTGCCTGTCACAATAACATTTACCTCTCTTAGCAGGCATGAAAACTTAAAAGTTTAATGAAAACAGAAAAGGCCCCCAACAGGGATACTTATCTGCCCATTCACAATGGAACTGGGACAGTCTGTAAAGCTGACAGTCCAAAATGACAGGCACAGTCTATATGTAAGGAATACTACAACAGTGATCAAATGGAGGACATCAGTAGACAATTTTGGATATTCAACCAAAGGAATGACACTGGCAGTTTCTAATATGTTAAGAGAATTTGACCACTACATTTAACACCAGTTTATCCAAGACGTGTGCAACAGATGGAGAAATCTGGGTAGAAAGTTTACAATGAACAGACTTGCCCTTTTTAGGATGAGATGGCAAACCCAAGGCTATTTTGGTTCTCTTTTCCTCGTGGGAGACACGAGAACAGGAATCTATATACAGTGCCTGTGAAAGACTGCTGATTCAAGATTTAAAAGTCATTTTTGAAAAGTGTCACCAAATGAGACACTTGTAAATACTATGTGCAAACCTGAAACAATATTAACTTTTGTAGTGCCTGTGTTGTGGAGGTGTGTTCTTCCCACCAGCACAGCAATGGAAAGAATGTTCTATTTCAACAGATGAAGATGGACTAGTCCCAAAGCATTAAGAAAGACTCCTGATGGGAAAAAAATTACAAAAGTAGACTTACAAAAACACTTTTTTTTACACATCAAAAGGTAATCTGGAGCAGTTGCTCCTCACTTAAACTTGAGCACAGAACAAAGATCTAGATAGGTTTGGCAGTTCAGGACATTATGGGATGGGGAGGATTTCAAGCAGCCTAGAAAAGATCTGTCAAGTGGTCTTAATGCAGTCTGGTATTATTTTTGTTGTTAGACATGATGGGCTTCCACTTATTTCTTTTATCAGACATGAGGTCCTGCTGTATGAAGCAGTTTGGCTATGCCAATGGATAAATTAATTCTCTCTCAGTCCATCTCTACCGCAGGATTTCTTCCTTCATGTAATGTGGTATAGGAACTATGGTCTCCACTGCATCTGTGGATTTATTCCAGGGACTTCTGAAATGCTACTTTGTCTTTCACATATTCATTTTGTATGAGGTGCTATGACAATCCCTAACATATACCCCAAAGCTCTCTAGCACTGCCACGTTTTAATGATCTGCTGTTGAGAAAATACAGATTTATGTGAATTCCTGTTTAGTCCAAGTAGGAAAAAAACTTTGTAACTATACTTATTAGCACCCCCAAAATGTCACTAAAGATGTAGATACATCAGGAATGGCTTCTTGTACTTTACTGTTACTATTACAGACTGTATCAAAACTACAGTCTGATTGAAAAAGCCCAGACTGTCTCTTAAATGACCAGCATTCCACTAGCAGGACTGGCACTTGAGAGAACAGGTGGGGGATGATAGGAATGAGTGGTGGGTGCTAGTTTACTAATACTCAGGAAGGGAATCAACTTGACTTTCTGCACTAACAACACCTGCAATGAATGCTGGTGCACTGCCACAGCATGAAAAGCCTAGTGTGCCCACGATGCAAACAATGTACAGCTGTGGTGCAGTTTGCCCATGTATGGAAGCACAAATGCACCTCCCGCGGCAGCTACAGAGACACCCACAGGCTGCAGAGGGGTGGGGACAGGCAGTCACTATCTCCAGACTTGTTGGCTCTCTAATATCAGAGTCTTGCCTCCACAGGGGAACAAACTGGCTAGAGGGCTCTCAACCTGATGGAAGAATAAATAGGTCAATGGGGTACTGGAAGGGTGGTCATTTACCAATCCTGCAAACCCACAAAAATCCTACAAACTGGTTTATGTTCTGTGGCAATCACTCTCTTGTTTTTGCAACTCTCAAGCAATCACCTACAGAAGGAAAAATGTTTGCTGTTCAAGACCTGTGCAAAAAGAGAAACATACAGCTGTGCAAGTGAATCTTACCATAAAAGTACACCTGTGTAAGAAATTACTATAACAGTAGATGCCCTACAGATCAATTTTGCATTATGTCAAACTGGTGGGTTAACTCATCAAATAACCTGGATCCCCAGCCAGGATACTAAAGACAAAACCTCCATACGTCCGATATATGGACCCAAGCCTATTAGGCATAAGGGTACATAAACGGATCTATAAGTGTGAAATCCTCAGGCTATATGGAGATCAGGAGACCTGGAAACACCTGAGGATACAGGATAGGACATAAAGTTCAGCTAAGATGGGAGAAGGCAGAGAATGCCCCCCCTATGGTACATGAGAAGGATAAAACCTGAAGACATAACATGGATGGATGGGTGGGAAGGAATACTGCAGTTCTCACACATCTGTATCATGTCCTCCCTTAGATCACTGTTGCAGTATACCAAACTAGTGGGCAATTCCCAAAGCTTAGTGAGTGGTAGGGGTTGATGGATCAGTCGTACTAAAACTGTCAATCAATCCAGAGAGAACTGACCTGGCAAAGGAAGCTCTGGATCTAGAGAAATCATCTACCTTATAATGTTTTGTAAAGGAATGTAGAGAAGACCAAACTGCTGCTTCTAGGATAACCCTTGAGCAATGCCTTTGAAAAAATCTCCACAGGAGGCCACTGCATTAATGGAATGTGCTTTTACAGGAGGCAGTAAAGATTTCTCATGGTGAGTAACAAAAGGAAATGCTCTTAGCTCCAGTCAGAAATAGTTTTAGAAACTGTTTCCCAACTTAGCGTCTTGAAATGAAACAAATTGGTTAGTCATGCAGATGGACTTGGTCTTGTCCATGCAGCCTATGCACATTTGGAGAATGAATGAGTCTCTTCCCTTGTTCTGTGGGTTAGGGAAAAAAAACAGGAAGAATGATATGATTGAAGGATACATCATTGACCACTTTGGGCATAATGAGGGGTTGGCCCAGAGAGAGACTCTATCCTTCTGAAAAATAAGGACAGAAGTGATGCCATCATGGCTTGCAGCTCAGAAACTCCATAGCTGAAGTAAGGGCTGCTACAAGTACATTGTTCCAAGTACAAAATTTGAGAGGGGCAAAAGATGCTGGTTCAAAGTGGGGTAGAGTGAGCTTTTATGTTAGATATGGTTTTATCAAAAGAGATTTCCTCTACAGAAGGATCAGTGGACAAGGAGTTCTACTCATCATTAGAGGCCTTTTGACCTGGGGAGTTAATCTGGGAAGAGTATGCCAGAGTGAGTTCATTAGAGGAAGATGAGGCAGAATCGGATTCAGGTGAAGTTCTCAAGATGTCTCACTTGACAGGCAGCAGGAGTAGGAGCAGAAGGAAGAAAATATGGTGGTTTGAGAGCCAAGATAGCCTTAAACAGGCCTTCAGAAAATTCCATCCACTCTTTTTCCTGGGACATTTCAGAAGAGGAAACTTTTTTTATTTCTTCCTGGGAGTGATGTCCACTTAACAAGCTGATGTACGTCAGGGGTCAGCTTCACCACAATTAATGTCCCTGACACTTCTTCCCATACTAACATTTGTGGAATACCTTCAGGTCAATAAGACAAGGTTCCCCCTTATTTGCAGCACTGGTAAGATCAGTTGCATCAGACTTTTGGAAATTAGATGCCATACCAGTCTCCTGCAGGGCTGCAAGAATCTGAGAAACAGACAAACACAGCGGGTTCTGAAACCTCAGCAGGTACATGTGATCTGACTGGCAGTCAAAGGATCAGCCCTAGGCCTCCTGCATTTCTTCTTTGGAATAAGTGGAATGTCACAAGTGGAAGGAGCCACCACTTTAGTTTGTGTAAGGCTCTTAAGGTACTGGGTCTCCAAACAGACATTAAGGGTGGAAAGGTGCATACCTAGGGATTTTGGTATGAATGACTGACAGATTTACAATCATGCTCTTAACTGAGGCAAAATTAACACTGGGAATGGAGATCCTAGTAGGGAATTCTGTCTTCCACAATTGCACTTTCTCCTTCTAGTCGACATCTAATAGAATTGAAACAGCAAAATTTTACAAAAAATAAGGATGGTTCCCCAAGTGAACACTTATCTGAACTGGTGAAGGCACAGAATACCAACAACCACTCGTAGAAAGAGCAAAAGGTCCGACATCTGCACTCAGACAGGTGGCAGGACAAGTCTGAGGATTTCATGCTCACACATCCATTTATGTACCTGTGTGCCTGAGGGCTTACATCACATGCCAGGTGTACGGCTCTGTGGAAGATTTGGCTTTGGTACCCTAACCAGATGTCCAGATTATTTGGCAAAATAGCCTGACAGTTTGGAATACTGCAACAGTGATCTAAGGAAGGACATCATTAGATGTTGTAATAGATTAGTACTGCAGTAGCCTAAGGTACATGAGCCCTATGCCACTGCAACCGGCCAACTTCCAAAAGCTAAGCATGGCTTCCATTTGCTCCAGCTATCAAAAGCTTTAGCAGAACTCCAAAAATAGACAGCCAGCGCGAAAAAAATCTGCAGCACATTTTCCTACAATGAAACCAACAGACCTGAGGAACAATGCTAGGAAACAAACCAAACAGTAACTATAAACAAAAAAAGTGTTGACAAATTCATACACTGTCAACACTAACAATTGCAAGCAATTTATTTATTTGACATTTTTTACCGGGATAGTCCGACTGGGTCAGCAGAACCCGTTTCTGTGGAGGCCCAGGGAGAAAAGCTCAACAGACAGATGTAAACAGAAAAATTGCAGTATATACTACACATACAGATATTTAAAACATTACACATACAGACATTTAAACACGTTCAAATAGTAAACAATGGGATTACATATCATTAAGATAAACTTCTAGTAGGATCATGTGAAATTACTTGACAAGATAACAAGGGTTATATCAAGTGTCAGTCAATCATTGTACATTACGCTTTTGGAGTTCAAATTAAACAAATGTGATTACAGGTCAACAGATGCATTGGAGTACAACAACATGTTACATAAGAGATGAGAGGCATAACACTCTACAACTTACATAATGCAAGTATTGGTTAAAATGAGGGAGATAATAGTATTATACTTTAATATTCTAAATTCTACATGAGACTTGGTTCTGACTGAGTTAGGGGACCTCATGATAAAAAAAAAGTTATGTACTCACCATAACGTTCCATCTGAGTAGCTCTACTTAATTTGTCTTCAACCTGTGGTTCCTCGGATCCATATCAAATCCGACACGGCTGCATTTTCCAGCTACGGCTCCGAGCTCCATGCTCCTCCCCTTACCCATAATGCCCCTGTCTCCCTTCAGATCTATTTTGCCGCCGGAGAGGAAGCAGCGTGGTCCAAGCTCCACTGAGATAGTGGTGTTCTTTGAACAGTAATTTTTTACCTTTTTTCGCTTTTTCTATCTCTGTCTTATACTTCTAACCTATCTATACCTTCTCGGGGTTCTCTGTAGTGATTTTCTTGTAGGCTTTACTATCTTTTCTCCCTTCTTTTCTTTCCTCGTGGTGAGTGTGTGTTTCTTTTGGGCAGGCTGAGGTATGGCGGACGCCCCTAAACCAGGTTTCAAAAGGTGCACAGTGTGTGGCCATAAGCTTTCCCTGGTGGATGGCCACACTATGCATGTTTTTTTTGGGGGTGGCTCAACTCCAGTCCCCCTGTCCTACTTGTGGTGGGTTTAGCCCCAGAGCACTTAAGGACAGGCGAGACAAACTGATAGTTAAGGGCCTGTTGCCCTCCTCTGCTGGGACTGAGGTCCTACCTTCCCCTGCTAAGAAAGCAGTGGCTGCTGCTTCATCTTAACCTTCCTCGGCCTCTGGGACTCACCCTCCCACCAAGAGGCCCAGGGAAGGGGATAAAGCCAAGAAGGGCCGGCCTTTGATAAGAAGTCACCTGTATGTACCTACTTTTATGTGAGAAAAAAAACAGGCTTGTGTTGATTTTGCTCAAGCAAATTTTTTATGTTCTGTCCCTTTCTATAAATAACCTTAAGAGGCTGGTTCTTAAAAACATCCAGGTCTGTAAATTCAACGAATTTGTTCCAATAAGTAGGTACATACAGGTGTGGTGACTGTCCCCAATGTCCCCACATTATTCACAATGAAAGTGTTTTTACCAAGGTGAAAAACAAAAAGTTGGTCGGTAGAATATACACCAACTGTAATACCTCTGGTATAGTATACCTTGCCTTATGTTGTCAGTGTGATGGATTTTATGTGGGGAAAATCGAGAGGCAATTAAAACACCGTTTATATGAACATCTTAATGATATTAAAAAGTGTAACACCAAGAATGCACTTTTCAGGCACACACTAGAATGTGAGGGGGCTAATTTCAATTTTATTGTCTTGGAATTTGTATCCAGGGACATCAGAGGAGGCCCCTGGGAAATGAAGTTAACATTTAGGGAAATCTATTGGCAAATAGCCTTGGAGGTAAATAAATATCCAGGTCTCAATGACCACATTTCTCTTATTTTCTTGGTAAAACTTAGAGCAACTAAATCATAACTTGTTTGTGGCATATATGTGTGCATTTTAACAAAGTAACATCTTATATTTTTACATTCCCTTTTTACAGGTCTATAGGAGTTTTAAATATTTTATATCTAACATTAATTATGGCTTGTGTGTGTTTTTTAACTGTATATCAGGAATCAATTGCTCTGTGGGTGGGTCCTTACTTAAATGCCAAGCACTTGTACTGTTCTGTATTTTCTGATGAAGTCTGAGGGGTTCTCAGATGAAAACGCATTTAATTCATTGTGAGCGTTAAACTGTGCTTGTTTATTGTTTGAGCCAATAAAGACAGGAGTATTTCACGTGTCCTTGCTTCGAGCCAGTTCTTTTGGATACTTTGTGGTGTTTCTGGACTGTTTCCTTGCTTCTGTTGGTTACTGGTGATATTATGCAGGATCTGGAAGGACACACACCTACCGAGACCCAAATGGGATGTCATCATGGGTCCAAGGTGGAGGAATTTCAAAAATTGGCGGGTCAACTTGCTCAGCTTGTTGACCTACTTACTCCTATTGGCCAGGGACTATCAGCCCTGCTTTTAAACGTCAGTATTCCGTGCAACCAGGAAGAGGCAGCCGTTTCCAGCCTTCCACAATGTGTACGAGGACTGAAACAAGTTCTTCAGAAAGGGAGCTTGCCACCTTTAACTTCTCAAGGGCATAATGAAGGAGATACACTGGAAAGTACACCCAGTGTCTTTTGCACGCAGCGGGAGTTATCTCTGGCTATAGAGGGAAAAGTTGGCCAGTCTTCACAGAGGCTGAATCTTTTGCAGGTGGATTTAAAAACCTGGCTGATGCACAAGCCGTTTTTTCGGAAACCAGAGACTGTTGCTATCAACAAACCACTTATGGACAATTACTCTAATGGACTCAACAAATTGTATGATGTTCTCTTAAGGTACAAATCTTTGTCATTGGACAATATGTATTTAAATGAATGTGTCATGGCTATTGTCCCTAAGGGTTTACGGGTTTATAAATACCCGAACAATGTTATTGCAGGCTCTGAGTTTCATTCCGAACTCCTAGCGTTTTTGATAAATGTGGTTTGGACATTTTGAGGGCCATTATTAAAAATAATGAGCGAGAAATGGATAACGTAAAGCTGTACAATGACAGTTTAAATAATGCCGTCATGAGTGATTTGCTGTTTAGGACTGAACATGAAAGGGGTAAATATTTTGATGTCGGACGTTGTGTGGATGAGAGGTGTGATGACATTTTAAGAAGGAAGTATAGGAAAATGGACAGGGACCTAAAGGATTACAGGAATGGTAAACAGTATCCTGCTCCAAAGGTACAGCACAATTTTACACCACAAGAGGGTGATGGGTATTTAGGAGGCAATCAATACATGAACAAACATGATTTTCATGATTTGCACAACAACCAGAATTCCTTTTTACAAATGCGGGAAACTGACAATTGAGTGAAAATGGGTTTGTCCCCCCCCCCCCCCGTAGGTCTGAAAGAATTAGAAATATGAACCACCACCAGGGCAACCATTTTTTCAGGGAACTGGGATACTGGAAGGGAAGGGGGTACCCCAGGTACTGGAGATGAGTGATGATTTGATGATTACAAGAGAAAACATTTTTAATTATTCTGGTTTCCATATTTTCAATTACAGTGATGTGACAGTTAATTTTGACTTTTTTAGATTGTTCATGAAAGGATTTAAGTTTATTCCAACACAGAAAAGTAACCTTTCAAACGTTATAAAAGACATTAAGATGTTTGTATGTAAACTGAATTTAGAGTACATCTTTGGGTAAGGGGTTCCGACAACACAGACCACAGTTACCAAGAAACATAGTACTTAGAATCCCCTTCTCCACCCCTAGCTTAGAAATTTGGAACAGGTTCTTGAGAGGGAAGTGCGTTGGGTGCACCCTCACTATAAAATTACTCATAATTTATCCATGGAAGAACAAAAATTATTACGGGACCTGTGTTCTAATCTTAATGTGAGGGTGATGGAACCGAAAAAGGGAGGGGAACTGTACTAATGGACAAGATCTTGTACAAAGGCAAGATGCAATCTATTTTGCATGACTAAGCCAAATATAGTTTGGTTTCTCTTAATGAGATTAACATTTCTTACCACAAAATCGATTTTGCCCTAAAGGACTTGTTTGATCAAGGTGTTATTGACTTTTCAACTTATGCATATTTGGAAAACAACAAACCTAGGGTATCATCCATCTTTGAAATACCCACAGTATATAAAAGCACCCAGGATCCACCCTCGAGACCCATTGCGGCCTCAGAGGCCTCAAAAACTGCTCCTCTGGCCAAATACATGGACTGGAAACTGAAAAGTTTCTGGAAAGGGGAAGAGCATATTTTGTTGGATTCCTGGGACTTTAAGTAATCTCAAGTAGGAATTGTTTTCAGAAGAAATGTTTTTTGACATCACTGACTTGTTTTCTGTGATCCCCCACGACACTGGACTAATATGGTTAGCAGATGCCCTTAGATTACAAGAAGGGGTCTCAGACAATGACATTTTTGTTTGTATCGAGTTGGCTGAATTGATTCTCAAGAATAACTTCATATTTTTTGAAGGGGAATTCTTTTGGCAGGGCTGTGAGGGTGCTATGGGTGCCAATTGTGCTTTCCACCTATGCCAACATTATTCTGGCTATGTGGGAGTGCAAATTTGTTTTTAACAGCACATTCTCCAAATGTTGGAGGATGTACAAAAGATTTCTGGATGACATTTGTTTCTTTTGGGGGGACACTATGCAAAAGTTGGATGAATTCACGAGCTATTTGGCACAAACTACTGCACTTTTAGAATTTACCCATCAGGTCACTTCTGATTTGATGCATTATCTGGATGTTTCTTTTTTTAAGACAGAGTGTGGTTTCAAATCCAAAATTTATAGGAAGAAAACTTTCAAATTCCTACAATTTGGTACTCTAGTGCCCATCCTGCTTTTCAAAAAAGAGGTATCATTAAAGGTCAGTTTGGTAAGGGCTAGCCACATGACCTTATTATAGATGAGGATTTTCACACAGTGTGAGATACTATAGCAAGGATGTTTGGGGAAAGAGGCTATCCTGGGACCCTGACATTGGATATTAAGAATGAGGTATTCATGGGCAGGCAGGATAAATACCCCCCCCCAATACTAGGTACGGGTTCTTTTATGGTGGGCAAAAAGACACTTGATGATGCTTCAGATCTACATTACAACAGAGCCTTTGTCACAAATTTCAGTGGTGATGCCAATTTTCTTAAAGGCATTATTTACGATGAAAGTGTTTTTATCAAGGTGAAAAACAAAAAGTTGGTGGCTAGAACATAACACCAACTGTAATACCTCTCGTATAGCATACCTTGCCTTATGTTGTCAGTGTGATGAATTTTATGTGGGAAAAACTGAGAGGCAATTAAAAAGCCATATATATGAACATCTTAATGACATTAAAAAAAGTGCAACACCAAGAATGCACTTTTCAGGGACACACTACAACGTGATGGGGCTAATTTCACATTTTTTGTCTTGGAATTATTATCCAGGGACATCAGAGGAGGCCCCTGGGAAATGAAGTTAGCATTTAGGGAAACCTATTGGCAAATAGTCTTGGAGGCAAATAAATATCCAGGTCTCAATGACCACATTTCCCTTCTTCCCTTGTTAAAACTTAAATCAGCTAAATTATAACTGGTTTGTGGCACGTGTGTGTATTTTAACAGACAGTATTTAACATCTTATATTTTTACATTCCCTTTTTACAGTTCTATAGGAGGTTTAAATATTTTATATCTAACATTAATTATGGCTTGCGTGTATGTTTAATTGTATATCAGGAATCAATTGCTTTGTGGGTGGGTCCTTATTTAAATGCAGGCACTTGTACTGTTCTGTATTTTCTGATGAAGTCTGGGAGGTTCTCAGAAGAAAACCCATTTAATTCATTGTGAGCATTAAACTGTGCTTGTTTATTGTTTGAGCCAATAAAGAGTGGAGTATTTCACGTGTCCTTGCTTCGGTCCAGTTCTTTTGGATACCTGATGGGATATATACTACTATGATGCAGATACTTTTAGTTGTGATGAGGTTCAGGAAGGATATCAGTATCTCGGAATGGGAAAAGTTGGGTATTTTGCTACTGGGATAAAGAAGAGTTATCCCTCCACCTTACTTTCTGGGTCTATCTAGTCTAGTAATGGCAAAGCTATTTCAGTGTCTTTTTACATTGGGGTGTAAACATGTTTCTGTCAGAGCTAATATGTCGGGTTTATTTTGATGTATCCAAGCATGCAATAGGGTTATTTTGTTACATAAGCTCCTTAGGTTCAGTTTTAAAATATTTAGGTTTTTAGGGTTGATATTTGGATTAGGATTTAGTATTTGGCCAAGGTTAGGCTGTATGTCTCCATCTTGAAGTAGTAAGGAGATGGGGTTTGAGTACAGTGAAACATGCTTTTTTGTCTGGATTAGTGGAAATGGTTATACACTGGGGTTTATTAAGTGAGATAAAGAAAAGTTTGGGGATTGAGATACATGGAAGGGTATAGCTAAAAAGTTGAGAAGCAATGTACGAGAATCTGCTTTGTTTATAAGGGTGAAAGGCAGTGGAGGTTACTGACGTGTAGTACCGTGTGGGGGTTTGTGAGTATATTGCTGCAGTTACATTAAGAATTAAGAGTAAGGTGGTTAGACAGGATAAAAGAAATATATCTGGTGGTGGGGTTAAGTCTGAAATACAATAATGGGTATATAGTATAGTTGCTAAATTGTGGGTACTGTGCAGGGTGTGTAATTAAATAGGTGTGTGAGAAAGTTGAGGTTTGGCAGATTATGTAGTGGACTGGAAGGTGTAGTAGCTTGAAGATTGTGGGTAGGGGGAATTAATTAAATGTGGGGGAGTGTGACAGGTGTGAGTTTGTGGGAGGAGTGTAAGCAGGTAAATAAGGAGGAGTAGTGGGGGTGGGTGAGAAATGGGGGTAAGGTAGGGGAGCAGAGTGAGCCTGAGCCCAGCGAAGATGAACAGATTGGGTTGGACCCCATTTGTCGCAGATCGTTGCACTACTAACCAAAAACAATCTAAGCACACAAATTTCTGTGCTGTTATATAAGGAACCAAGTTTAGGGAGAGTGGCAGTGGGAGGTTACAGCTCACCCCAAGGAACTTTAATGAGTGTGTGGTCCAGTTTTCTAGGTAATACTAGCAAGAATGCTAGGAAGACGCAGGCAAACAGTGTGGAATAGTACAAGTGGAGGGAAAGGCGAGAAGGTCACTGGTAGTGCTAGTCCCCGGTGATGTGCTATGGTTAAATATGGGTCACCATGCAATTCTAGTGTTAACACAAACATAATTAACTAGTTTTGCAGATGCTTAACCTTGATGTATCCATGTTGGAAACACTGAATGGTTGTTATTTCTGGATTTCTTGAGTTAAGAGGATGAGTTTGTATATCTGAAAGATGCTTTGTACCTTGCTGCTGTTTATGCATGCAATAACATATCATAGGTCACGTACTTAACACGTACACATCACTGAAACTTTCAGGCACCTTAGGCAAGCTAAACTGAAAGAGGAAAAATCAATAAAAAGGGGTCTAGAAGAGGGGAAGCTACTTCAACAGTGAACTGTTAGAACAACTATTGTTACATTAAGTTTCATTTTTACAGCTGTATCATATTCAAATGTACATGTCTATTGCAGTACTCTAAGCTACTTGGATATATTACCATATCTCAAGGAAAAAAAGGACAAAAAGGGAAGAGGCCAGTAAATCAAGACTCCAGGAGCCCCAGGAGCATGGTCCTAGCAAAGCCTATTCTGGACATGGAGAAGGAATCCGGTTTGTAGTGCTTTGTAAAAGTGTACACATGGGGCCACGTTGCTGCCTCGTGAATACTTAACAGTGTACCCCTTTCAAGAAGGCAACAGAAGAAGCCAAAGTCCTTGTGGAATGGGATGCAATTGTGCCTGGAAGTGGCTTTTTATGGAGAGAATATCAAAAGGCAACAGCATGAGAGAACTACCTGGAAATTGTTCTTAAACGGATTGTGTTTTCCTGTTCTTTCCTCTTACCTTCATGGGAGACCAACAGCTTATCAACTTTCCTGAATGTTTTAAATTTCATCTAGATAGTACTGGAGCTTCTTGTGGACATCTGGAGTGTGAAGGATCCTTCCTCCCTGTTCTTTGGTTCAGCAAGGAAAACCGGGATAATAACAGTTTAGCTTAAAGTAAACTCAGATCATTTTAGGCATAAAGGTAAGATTTGTTTTCAAAGAAAGCGTGTCAACCTTAGGAGCTTGTAACTCAAGAAACTCTCCTAGTGGATGTCAGAGCAGCAATCAGAACAATCTTCCAAGTTAAGGACCTCAAGTCAGACTCATGAACAGATTCAAATTTAGATACAGTTTAGATACAGTTAGCTTCTCAAACACAAAGATCAGACCCCAAGGAGGAGCCACCTATTTTCTAGGTGGATAAGTATGTAACAACCCTTTCAAAAACATTTATCCTGAAAATCATTAGAAATGGGGTGCCACAAGATCAGCAAAGCAGAAATGGACTAAAATGTACCTTGATACAGGAATATGAAAAGCCACTGGACAGTAATTCACACAAATAATCAAGAACCAGTGGCAACTGGGCCAGAAGAGAATTCTGGTTCTTTGACTGGCATCTGCTAAAGCATTCTTTCCACTTGCACATATCCTATTTTCTAGTTGCAGGTCTTCTCACCCCCTTTAGTACCTGCTGCAAATCCTTAAAAATAAGGTGCCTAAAAGGTATCAACATTCTATCCCACGGACACTTAGCTGTACAGTTTCTAGACTGGAGTAGATAAAACTCTCCACGTATCATGTGAGTATATCTGGTCTGTGGGGTAGCGGAAGCTTGTGGTAATTGCCCTAGGTCAAATTGAAAAGGGAGAACCACTGCTGCCATGGTCAAAAGGAGTCTCCACCACAATTTCCAGAGTCTCGTTCTCAATCTTCACAGGATGTAAAGGATGGGAAAAGCATATAGGAATGAGAAAGCATCCATCTTCCAGGCTTTGCAAGGAGTTCTGAAGCAGAATTAGTTAGTTGTCTGTTCTGATTGGAGGCAAGCAGATCAAATTGAGGTGTTCCCTGCAGTTGGATCAATTCTTGGAGGACCCCAAGAAGGAGTTTCCATTCATGGAGGTTTGTCCTTGTCTTAGAGAGTTCATCTTCAACAATGTTTTGCTCTGACTGAATTTATAAAGCCTGAAGAGTCAAATTGAGCTGAGTTACTACTGCCAAAGGTACTAGGGTATCACACAAGTCTGCAAAGAGGGTAAGATCTAGTACTTCCCTGTTTATGAACAACATTGTTGTTGTGCTATGTACACCTGCAAAGGTCCTGAGGCTCACAGATTATTCAAAGCCTTCAAGCATCAATAATTGCCAACATTTCTTGGATATTACTGTCTGAATACAGGATTCCACAGAGCTTATACTTCTCTCTTTTTAAACTCTTCTCCACTCCTCCATGTTTGTAGCATCTACAGTGGCTGGAGGGGGGTGGGGTAGAAGGGAGAATGGAAGACATGCATTGCAAGCTGTCTGGTCCACCCACACATCCAATTCCCCTCTTTACAAATCCCAGAATTGAGATCTGAAAGGACAAAGGGTGCAGACATAGATTACAGATCGATCCAAGCTACCACTGTTTTTCTCTTCCTTGTATTTACTCATGTGCAGTCTAGACAGGAAAGCCTGAGAATTACCAATGCCATGCACACTAGAATCCTGAAAAACTCCATTGTAGATGCATGACTTTGAAGGAAGAAAGGCAGAAACCAGCAAGCATTCCAAGAAAATCATTCTGAGAGAATGGATGACAGAAGACTTCTGAAAGTTTAGGTAGAAATTTCTGAACAGTTGCTAAAGGCAACATTTTGACAGCTGAAAATATTAGTCTCCACAGATAAGACAATCATCAAAATGTGAAAAACTGTGAATACCTTGGCATCTGCAGAAAGCAATGTCTGGAATTAGGCATTTTCTGAATATCCTCAGTGCTGTGGATAGTCCATGTTAAAACAGATCTGATAATTTAAGCCACAAAATACAAATCTTAAATGCCTGAAATGTTATGCAATGGAGATGTGATGACATTTGTCTTAGATCCAGCTTTACTATAAACATTACAGGGGGAATCAGAGGCACAAGACATTGAGGAGATAATGCACTGAATTTCAGAATCTTGAAGAAAAAGGTTAAAGAAAAATCCAGTACAGGCCTCCAGGATACTTCTTTGGGGACTATAAAAATTTCTGAATTAAAATATTTTGCCTTAGAGATTAGGGGGGCACAAGTTCTTGGACTTCCTAAGAAATCAGGTGTTATACGATAGGAAGTACTAGAGAGATCTTCTTCCATGGACAACAGGGAACCCCTTGGAAAAGAGCAAAGATGCCCATTACCAAGTGTACCCCTGCTGGATTACCTTGTCTGAGATAATCTGATGCCACCAGGGGAGGTGAAGTCTTAAGAGGCAAAGAATTTTGCCAGGATGACAGGGCAGAACAGCCTGCATAGGTTGACAGCCATGCTGATTGAGAAGACTTTCCTTTAGTATTATAGGCCTTTCCTTTCTTTTTGGAGACTGCTTTCTATTGCTTTTTAAAACTCTGTTTGCTGGTTCCTTGATACTTACATTGCTTATTGGAGGAAGGAGCTGAAGAGAAGGGGAAACTACTATTTGTTCTAAAAAAGGAGGGCTGAAAATCTAACACTCCTTTAATTAGTTTTCCCCTTTCATCATACCTTTTAAATACCCTAGCTGCAGAAAGGCCAAACAGAACCTGTTTACCCAAAGGAGAATTTAAAACTTCAGATTTAACATCATGAAGATTCTGAGAATTAAGCCAAGCAAATCTCCTCAAAATTGATCCAGAGGCTGCGGAGATGGAGAAAGAATCAACAGCACACAGGCACACTTTAAGCATGCTTAGTCACATGAGAAACAGCTGTCCATAAGCACTTAATGAATTCTTTACCTCAAAAGATGAATTAATTTCTACATGTTAATAAAAACATATCAGCTGGCAGTTTAAAATTCTGAAAGTTAAAGTACAAGAAGAATACATTTTCATTTACAGTCTATCCACTGTTTAGCCATACCTATCTGTGTGAATGGAGTTAGCACCTGTAACCTGCTTAGCAGAAGCAGATTTGAATAGAAAAAATGGCTGGTCTGCTTTAGGATTAGAAAACAGGTACTTGTTGTCTGGGGTACCTTTAATAACTTCTCAGACTTCCTGGGGTCAGCAGGCTGACCATCAGGTAAGGTAGAAGCAGAGAGAAAAATATTCTCTAATGCAGGCAAGACATGAGGGATAGTTGCAGCTTTCGGCATCTCTAACTGTAATAAAGCTTAATGCATTCTTTCTGCCACTGGAACTTCATTCTGGTCCCACTGGAAAAAAATGTTCATCTTAGAAAAAATGTCAGAAAAATAAATGCCTTTAGCAGGGACTTCTGATAATTTCCTCAAAATCTGAGGAAGAATTTCCTGAAATACAACCATCCCCCTGCAATATCTGCTATTCTAACTGAAATTTCCTGTCAGAAAGGGAAGGAACTCTTCTTTTTCTTGCCTGAGAAAACTGAGGGCAAAGTATAAGTTCCTTGGCAAATCCAATCCTACCCAGTCTGCCCTGTCTACAGAAATAGAAAACATGTGACAAAGTTTCTTCTCTTCTCCCTAAGCAAACTTTCACTAAAGACAGAAAGACCCATGTTAGGTACTTTGGTCTCAGCTTCCACCCACCCTTCCTGGCCAAGTGAAGGCCCATCATCCATCCCTTCCCCTGACACCAACAAAAGTGTCTCTCCCTTGCTTGCCAAGGGCATCCCTACAGCAGAAGAGGAGATGGCTATTCCCCAGTCTTTGGTAGCTTAAAAAGATACACCAAGATGACTAGGGGAAAGATGGGCAGTCTGAGAAACAACAAGCAGTCACAGTAGATTCACCCACCAGCGGCTGAGACAGAACAGGAGCCGGCCCAACACCTGTAGACTCCTTTGAATCTTTCTTAATTTTGCATTCAAGGGAGATATTACCACAGGAGGTTGTTCCGTAGGTAAGCTCAGGAAGACGCGTCAAGTGGGGAATGGAGCATGGATGAAGTGGCAACTTACAAGATAAAGTACAGATGTACAAGTAATCTTACCATTACAGTAGATGTTCAAATAGATCATTGCTGCAGTAGCTTATTTTATATGGGCTATATCCTGCCTTGGATAAAACAACCATCCAGCTTCCAAAGTTATGGGCACCTGTGACATCCTCCTAAAATAAAATTTGTCCTCTTGAAGGTGATATCCTGAATGTACTGGAAAAACATGAACTCGTTTGGCAATTAAAGCTGAAATCTTTCAGAAAGTCTGGATTAATTTACTGCTGCTCACTGCTGCTCACTTAATAGTGTACTGGAACTTAGAACATTGCCACATTGTTTAGAGGACTAATTTTATTTTATTTTTCCACTATCCCTGTAAGTATTGACTTTAGTGTTATTTTATATAGAGCGTTCACTGCTTTTTTTACTGTCCCACATTGGCTAGCACTAAGTTGATGTACTTTTCCCAGTTTAACTTATTCATTAAATATACATATAAGGTTGGATTCTTGTTTTAATTTTGGCTTACTGTTTTTAGCTTGCATATTGGTTAGGTTTAGTGAGATTTTTTTTGTAGATATAAATTTTTAGAGGTTTTGTACATACACCTAAAGTCTAGAGGGAGGAAAGTGATCTTTAACAATTTAAGGAAATACAAATAAACAACGGCAACAGTTAGCAGCACGACAGTCATACACAGTCCCAAACGTTTCTCAAAACAAATCACATTCAATAAGGCAATACAATCCAGTTATAGAACAAACTCCCCGTTTAATAAAACAAAATAAGATCGGTAAGCACTTTCACCATATAGATTATTCAGACTATCATAAAAACATTACCTCAACAATACCATTTATATAATAAATTCTGATTAAAAAATCAGTTTAAACTCACCAATCCCTTACCCCAGCTCATACATCTCTGTACTGAACCCACTAAAACATAGTGACATCACTACACATACACCTCTCCTTAAACAGAGATCAACATCTAAACATCAAAACAATCTACAACATAGTGTTTACATAGAAAACCTATGCATAGGTTAATACAACACAATCACTTTCCATTACATAACTTTTTTTTACCTTGGCAAACCTCTTATTTAGCACAGGCTTTAAACAGAGAAGGACAACCTTGAAACTGGGGTCACACTCGGAGGAGCCTGCCTCCAAGTGAGGAGCTCCGAGAGGACCAGTAGCTGCCGTGGGAGCCATGGCCATAGACGGTGCCAGCGAAAAAATAGGCTTCGTACTAGGAGCCATGGTGCTGACAGCCCAATCACTGTTCCAAGAGTGCGCCAATTCCAATGGAACCATAGCGCCAAGAGTAATCAGTGCCAACAGGGGAGCCTGCAGTCGGAGCCGAGACAGGATGCACCAGGATGGCTATTTGTACCAAAGTCTCCGGGGCCTGGGAAGAGGCCGGAGGATATACAGGTGAGTATGCCATAAAAGCTTCTGTTCCAAGAGGGAAGGAAGGCCTACTCGCAGGGGTGGGCAATCCTCTAGCTGCCAAAAGCTGGTCCACAACCCTTACTACATCTTGCTCTGAAAGACTCCTGGTGGATCTGAAGGAAGCTGCCGAAGGAGAGTCAGGTCTCTCGAGCAAAGGACTAAACCAGTGTCCCAAAAAGGGGTCATAAGTCAGAGAATATCCGATTCTGGGAAGGTGTTCGACCTTTGGAAACAATGGTATCAGTGTCGATGGGGCCATATAAGACATCAGCACCATGGCCGGGGATGGTGCCGATGCAGGTACAGTAGTTGGACCCTGTGTCAAGACCAAGGTAGGCCCCGAGGAAGATGGTGCAGTGGTAGGAGTCAAAATTAAGGGTGGCACCAAGGGAGAAGACATGGAGCCTGATGCCAAAGTTGTCTGTGCTGAAAGCGCGGGAGAAGCTCTGTGTCGACTCGGTTCCGAGGAGGACTGACATGTAGGGACCGAGTGACTCAGTTTCTCTTTATGTTTCTTAGTCTTAGGAGGTTGTGAGACCGCCATCCCAGAAAGTGCCTCCGAGAAGGGAGTTTTCATCATACCCTTCAGAATCAGCATGTTCTTATGCTCAGCTAAAGTCAGGTTGCTGAAGATGGAACAAATATCATACAAAGCACTGATATGGTCAATGCCCAAACAATAAATGCACCGAGAGTGACCGTTTGAGTTGGGCATCTTATGCCCACACTTATCACACTGTTTAAATCCTAATTTAACTTTTTCAGACATCATGAAAAATCACACTAGTCCTAAGCGACTGATAAACAACCAAAACAACAGTAAGGCTAGAGAGAAGAGGGTTTTTTTTTGTTACTTTTTCTATAAACAGATAGAAAAGTGACAAGTACCAACAACGGTACTTAGAAATACCACAAGTGGTAGGAAAGGCCCTACCAAAGGTAGAAGAGAGGGACAGTACCAACTATGGTATAAAAGGAACTACCAAAGGTAGAGGGTAGGATATAGAAAAGGTATGTAAGCTTACAGACGAAAAGATATTTCGGGAAAACTGACTTTTGGGTACTGGTATAGATAATCACAAAAAAAGCTACACTTAGCTTGAGAGAGAAAGCTTGGCACGTCTGATGAGGAACGCGGCAAACGAAATCTGGAGAGACTATGAGAGGGGCATTATGGATATGTCTTAGCTGAGAGTTTTTGGCTGGCGCAAGCTTGGTAACGGCCATGTCGGTTCCGAGGATGGAACCGAAGTCCTAACAGTAAGGAATGAATAAAGATTTATAATATCAGATACAATATTTTTTTGATTGGCAAATGATCTAATGTTTAAATATTTCTAACCTAGTATTATATTTTGTCTGATAAATTCACAGACCTTGTTTAATAAGTACCACCACATCATATTTAATTTTATTTAAAGTGTCTGCCCCGCAGTTTGGTGGGCGTTCGAAAGACATGTATAAATGGGTGTGCCTTCGCTGAAGGTTGAACGTCGAGCTGGCACCTCGGCATTCATGAATATCTACTGCCAATCATTAGAGGACCGGAGTTCCGCTGTGGCGACCCCTAACTGGGAAAAGCCGAAAGACAACAACAAATTATTAGGACATTAAGTTGGCCAGTACCAGCTCAAATATCACACTGATAAGGATGGGGGAAGGGATTTGAATCTGTTCACATGTATACCAATGCACTTTTGTTTTATAACAAAATAAACCACTCCCATACCTGATTCACAGGTATATTAGTCAGAACTATCAACTGACACAATGTAACACCAGAAACTTGTAAATAATAAACCGACTCAGCTCCCCAGACACTGCAAACTTTAATAGACCAAAAGAGCGAAAAAACACATAATTCTATACTTGTGAACAGATAACTTAGCGCTTTCACCCACATACATAGTTAGGCATCATCAGAGTAAAAGAGCCCTTCAATTTTGCTGCATTTCAGTCTATTAGTTACAAACACACCCCTCTAGGCAACCAACCCCAACCAAGAAGCAATTTATAAATTAAAGTCACAGTAAAACATCACTCCTATGTTTGTTAGAAAGCACAGTTACTCATAACTAGAAAAAATATTGTTCAACTTAAAACACAAACAATTTTAAAAAATCTATATAAACATGTTTGTATAAAAGTAGTAAAAAAATAAATAAAAAATAATATAATAATATAATGCATAACATTCTTCAAACAAATGTAGATTTGTACTTTAAAATGCTAGAGACTGAGATGTGATCATTAATGCCTGGAGGTCTAGATAAATAATAAAGTTAATAATTCTGTATAATATTAATATTTCAAAATATGCTTTTATCTTTTGATTTAGGACTCAAGTTCGCTACTTCTGCTACCATTTTCTGATTTTTTTTTTCAGCTTTTTAATATATAGTGATTAGCTAGACATACAGGAATTGAAAAACATCCACACAGAGAAGTTTCTTACACTGTTTTGGAAGAGGAGAACTCAAAGATGCTGAAGTATACTCACTCAGAATTGGGGTTAAGAAGAATCCACTTCTAAAATATAAATTTCCTCTTCATTACTGGAACAAACAGACAAGGGACTAGTTTTCTTTTCTTTACCCTGGACCTTCAAAGGTACATGTTAAGGTTCATGTCTCCATCTACAAATTGATACACCTATAGAAAAGCATGGACTACAGCCCTTGTTACGGCAAGAAACCACTGTGAATCATGTTACAATACTGTCTAGTTCTGGAGATTCTGGAGTCAAAGGCTGGTTGCAAGAAGAAATTGGGAGCACTAATTTGGTGAAATGGTGAGTCTGTTTCACCTACTCATTGTGGCAAGCAAATCTATTACAGAAATGTCTGATCTCATATGCTTGCACATGACACAAAGGTAGGTACTAGTGAAGATGCTGATGGTTCTCTTATTTTCTGACAGAAGCAGAATTTTTGGACTTTGGAAGATGACTCTGCACACACCTGTTTTGGGGAAAGGTCTAACCTCTTCTGCAGCAGTATTAGAAACTGAAGTCTTGAACTTTTTACTGAGTTGCCTGCCTCCTTTAAAGATTCCTCTTACCCATATTTTCTTTTCTGTCAACTTCAAATCACAGAATCACACAATCATACAAAATGCAAGGTAAATAGGGCTCAAGTGGCCATTTACGTCTTGCCAGTACTCACCTTCACACCTGACCTCACTTTTTAAATGAGCAGCAGGCCAATCATTCCAAGGGTGAAAACGTGAGTAGCAATCCAGTTGTCTAACTCCTTTGTGAAGGAAGAAAATGTGTCACACTGCTTAACCTGAAATGGACATTTGTTCCAGAGAAGGGGTGAGTATTGCATGACAACTCTCTCTCTCTTTCTCCCCATTATGTCTTGATTATTTGCTGAAACAGGTTTAGATCCCTGATTCTAGTTACTGGAACCATTTAATTTGTGGCGATATGAGGTCTTGGGACTACTGGAGCCCTACTCACCCAAAAGACAAAGCACAGTTCATCCCAAAGGAACTTTTAGAACACTGAATAAAGGCACATTGCTTCCAGCCTCTCATAACAGCTCATCTTTTAAGTCTGTGGTCTTTTTATAGGTTCATAGGTTGGTACAAGGCTATTGGCCTTAGGGCCTATACAAGCCTAGCCATAGCAATTCCCTGGATATTTCTTCCCACAATATTTACTTCCCTGGACCCCTGTCTAGCAGGGCGACTGACGTGATTCCCGGGGTGAATTTCCTATCTCCCATCCAATCATCAAGGTTCCTTTTGAAGAGGGCCAAAGAGGCACTCTGCTTGACATGTATGGGCAGTCTATTCCAGAGTATGGGGAGTCTCTGGGTCAGGAACCTATCCCTCCAGCATGTTTTGTTCATTGTGATAACAAGGTTTGGATCCCTAGAGCGTGTGGCTCTGAGGGTTTGGGATTTCTTTAAGTGGAGCATGTCCAACAACTCAGGGTTTGACATGACCTTGTACATTAAGCAGAGATCACCTCTGAGTAGACAATATGCCACAGAGTATAGCTGGAGTTTCTTTAGACTGTCAGTATAGGGCATCTGCTTTAGGCCTGTGATTCTTTTAATGAGGTATTTCTGCGGCCTTTCCAGCTGTTGCAGATGTCTTGTGAGGTAAATACCAAACGGGGCGTTGTACTCTATTAAGATACATCCCAGGAACAGCACTGTATTCAATAACAGGTCTGATCAATGTGGAATACAGAGGGACAAGAGCTTCTTTGGCTCTAGGTGAAATATCCTTTGCAACATGATAGTCAAAGGTGAGGGAATTAATCTACCCACATTCAAAGGTCTCTCAACACTAATTTTGAAGTGGGTGTTGCCTATACTAGAAGAGGATAGAGGGATTGTTTACCAAATGAGAAAATATTGTATTTTATTACCATTTAGTTTTAACCTGTTTTTTGAGCACCATGCAAGTCCAAGTTGGAGCTTTTGGGTATCAGGTGGGGACTTGAAGATGAAACCAAGTTTGCAGTTATCCACAAACTTGATTACCCAAATATCCCCATGTCTAATTTGGATATCTGCAAAGCAGATGCCGAACAGCAGAGGTCCCAAAAATAATCCCCAAGGAACACCACTGGTCGCTTTCATGTTCACTGAGGACACACCTGCCACCCTCATTACATGGGTTCTATCCCTCAGCCAATTTGCTATTTACTTAATTAAGGATCAATTTGAAGTTCATTCAACTTGCTTATTATGCTAACGTGGTATGGTTCAAATGCTTTTGTTAGATTGAGATGTGCTGTATGGCTAGCTTGACCACTGTCCACAGCTTGTATTAACCTCTCAAAGAAACTGACCGGGTTCATTAATCTTGTAAGATTTTTGATATTGTAGTTAATTAGTTCATTTATAATACATTTCATAACTTAGCGGATAAGACTTATGCTGATGTGTCTGTAGTTTTTGGGTTCTGTGGTAGGGCCACCTAGTGAAGTGGCAGCACAACAGCTGTACACCATAGCTCAGGGACAAAACCAGTGGCTAAACTCAGGTCAATCACTTGCAGGAGTGTGTCAACTGCACTGTGTTTTATACTGTTCATCAGGCAACTGGGTATATTGTCAGGTCCCATGAATGATGCATATTTTTTTTGTCTGAGAGCACCTTTAACAGGCGTTCTTTGTTTATTATGGGGGTTGTGATTCTGTGGGATATGTGGGC
The DNA here is from genome assembly GCF_019279795.1 of Protopterus annectens. NCBI lineage: Eukaryota > Metazoa > Chordata > Ceratodontiformes > Protopteridae > Protopterus > Protopterus annectens. The sequence goes on along the minus strand of NC_056750.1, from coordinate 250,681,129 downwards.
TTTGTACAGTTGTTTCAGGGTGACATCTGCACTGAAATTATTAGCTACTATGTTAGCTATATCTACTGGGAGTACCACTTTGGTAAGTTCTGAGCAACACTGGGTGGTACACCTTAGTTTCTTAACTAAAGAAAGATTAATAAACTAATATCAGACGCTAAAAGCAGTTAAATTCATGGAATACCTTAGCTTTCCTGATGGTGTTTTAATTTTTTTTATGAATTTTTAAAGTTAACCTCGATTTGAAGTTGCTTCGCTTTGCTGTGTAGTTTTAAGAAGTGTTTCCATTTATTGTATTTTTATTTATACATGTGTATCACCAAGTTGATTTACTTTTAAACTTTCCATTTCATTTGGATCTGGTACGGATCATCAGGTCAATGCATTTATCCAAGTACACACAGTTTTTGTTTGCAGAACTACTTTTTGTATCAGCATCTTGGGTAATACAGTTGAACTCGAAATCTGAGACTTCATCATAGAATTGTAAAAGGGTGGTACATTTGAAGCTTTTCAATTATGTGACATTTACAACTGTTTGGAGATTTTAACCCAGCCACTGGGGATGCACAAGTCAGTGCATTTCTTTGTGCCGGTCCCAAGCCCGGATAAATGGGGAGGGTTGCGTCAGGAAGGGCATCCAGCGTAAAACTTAGCCAAATCTTTTCATGCAGTCACCAGTTAATATTTCCATACCGGATCGGTCGAGGCCCGGTTTAACAATGACCGTCACCAGTACTGTTAGCCAACAGGGTGCTGGCGGAAATTGGGCTACTGTTGGCCGAAGGAGAAGAGGCAGAAGGCATGGACGAAGGCAGGAAGAGAGGAGAAAGGCTAGGACTGTGGTAGTGTGGGTCGGAACTTTGAATGTTGGCAGTATGACTGGTATAGGGAGAGAGCTAGCTGATATGATGGACAGAAGGAAGATTGGTATATTGTGTGTGCAAGAGACCAGATGGAAGGGGAGTAAGGCTAGGTGTATCGGCGGTGGGTTCAAAATGTTTTATCATGGTGTGGATGGGAGGAGAAACGGCATAGGAGTTATTCTGAAGGAACAGTATGTGAAGAGTGTTTTGGAGGTGAAAAGGGTGTCAGATAGAGTGATGTTTATGAAGCTGGAAATTGATGGTGTAATGATTAATGTTGTTAGTGCACATGCTCCACAAGTTGGCTGTGCAATGGATGAGAAAGAAAAATTTTGGAGTGAATTGGATGAAGTGGTGATGACTGTACCCAACGGTGAGAGAGGTGATTGGAGCAGATTTAAATGGGCATGTTGGTGAAGGGAAGAGTGGGGATGAGGAAGTGATGGATAGGTATGGTGTTAAAAAAAGGAATGCAGAAGGTCAGATGGTAGTGGATTTTGCAAAAAGGATGGATTATGGCTGTGGTGAATACGTATTTTAACAAGAGGGAGGAGCATAGGGTGACATACAAGAGTGGAGGAAGATGCACACAGGTGGATTATATCTTATGTAGGAGGGCCAGTTTGAAGGAGATTGGAGACTGTAAAGTGGTGGCTGGAGAAAGTGTAGCTAGGCAGCATAGGATGGTGGTTTGTAGGATGACGTTGGTGATCAAGAAGAGGAGGAGGAGTGTGAGGGCAGCACCAAGGATCAAATGGTGGAAACTGAAAAAGGGTAATTGTGAGGTGGAGTTCAGGGATGAGTTAAGGCAGGCACTGGGTGGCAGTGAAGCATTACCAAATAGCTGTATAACTACAGCAGAGCTAGTAAGGGAGACGGCTAGAAAGGTGCTTGGTATCACATCGGGACAGAGGAAGGACGACAAGGAAACATGGTGGTGGAATGAGGAAGTACAGAAGAGTATACAGGCAAAGAGGTTGGCAAAGAAGAAGTGGGATTGTCAGAGAGATGAAGAAAGTAGACAGGAGTATAAGGAGATGAGGTGCATGGCAAACAGAGGTGGTGAAGGCTAAGGATAAGGCATATGAAGAGTTGTATGAAAGGTTGGACACTAAAGAGGGAGAAAAGGACCTGTACTGATTGGCTAGACAGAGGGACCGAGCTAGGAAAGATGTGCAGCAGGTAAAGGTGATAAAGGATAATGAGGGTAACATACTCACAAGCAAGGAGAGTGCATTGAGAAGATGGAAAGAGTACTTTGAGGGGTTGATGAATTAAGAGAATGAGAGGGAGAGAAGGTTGGATGATCTGCGGATAGTGAATCATGAATTGCAGTGGATTAGCAAGGAAGAAGTAAGGATAGTTATGAAGAGAATGAAGAATGGAAAGGCTGTTGGCCCAGATGACATACCTGTGGAAGCATGGAGGTGTTTAGGTGAAATGGCAGTGGAGCTTTTAACCAGATTGTTTAATGAAATCTTGGAAAGTGAGAGGATGCCTGAGGAATGGAAAAAGTGTTTTGGTACCGATTTTTAAGAATAAGGGTGATGTGCAGAGCTGTAGTAACTACAGAGGGATTAAATTGATCAGTCACAGCATGAAGTTATGGGAAAGAGTAGTGGAAGCTAGGTTAAGAAGGGATGTGATGATTAGTGAACAGCAGTATGGTTTCATGTCGGGAAAGAGCACTGCAGATGCAATGTTTGCTCTGAGAGTGTTGATGGAGAAGTACAGAGAATGTCAGGAGTTGCATTGTGTTTTTGTAGACTTGGAGAAAGCATATGACAGGGTGCCTAGAGAGGAGTTGTGATATTGTATGAGGAAGTCAGGAGTGTCAGAGAAGTATGTAAGAGTGGTACAGGATATGTACGAGGGTAGTGTGACAGCGGTGAGGTCTGCGGTGGGAGTGACGGATGCGTTTAAGGTGGAGGTGGGGTTACATCAAGGATCAGCTCTGAGCCCTTTCTTATTTGCAATGGTGATGGACAGGTTGACAGACAAGATCAGACAGTAGTCCCCATGGACTATGATGTTTGCAGATGACATTGTGATATGTATTGAGAGTAGGGAACAGGTGGAGGAGACCCTGGAGAGATGGAGATATGCTCTAGAGAGAAGAGGAATGAAGGTCAGCAGGACTAAGACAGAATATGTGTGTGTGAATGAGAGGGAGGATAGAGGAATGGTGAGGATGCAGGGAGTATAGGTGGCGAAGGTGGATGAGTTTAAATACTTGGGGTCAATAGTTCAGAGTAATGGTGAGTGTGGAAGAGAGATGAAGAAGAGAGTACAGGCAGGATGGAGTGGGTGGAGAAGAGTGTCAGGAGTGATTTGTGACAGACTAGTACCTGTAAAAGTGAAAGGGAAGGTCTACAAGAGGGTAGTGAGACCAGCTATGTTATATGGGTTGGAGACAGTGGCATTGACAAAAAGACAGGAGTTTGAGCTGGATGTGGCAGAGTTAAAGATGTTAAGATTTGCACTGGTTGTGACGAGGGTGGACAGGATTAGGAATAAGTATATTAGAGGGTCAGCCCAGGTTGGAAGGTTTGGAGACAAAGCCAGAGAGGCAAGATAACGTTGGTTTGGACATGTGCGGAGAAGGGATGCGGAGTATATTGGGAAAAAGATGCTAAGGATGAAGCTACCAGGTACCAGGAAAAGAGGAAGGCCTAAGATAAGGTTTATGGATGTGGTGAGAGAGGACATGCAGGTGGTTGGTGTGACAGAGCAAGATGCAGTGTACAGGAAGAAATGGAAACAGGTGATCCGCTGTGGCGACCCCTAACGGGAACAGCCGAAAGAAGATGATTATGACAACTGTTTGGAGATTTTGAAGGAAAAAAGTTTACCAGTTTATGACTGGATTTAACTGGGGAAGGGCACACGAGAAAGTACTTACTGATGCCATGGTGGTAAGAACAAAGTCAAGAGTATTTTGTCCTCTTATGAATCCTTGACAATTTGGTCTACAGAGTATTTGTTTATAAAATCAAGGAATTCTTGGGAGTAACCTCCTTTTAGTATATGTATCCCAGTTTACTGATGGGAGGTTAAGAGTTAAAGTCTCTTAGGACAATGGAATTCCTGTTATTCTGAATTTCATCCAGTGTATTTAGGAACCTAAGAATGTTTTCTGGCAGTTTACAGGGAGTCCAATAATATGTTATGATCTAACAGTTGGCCCTATTTAGTGTGATTTGGATCTTAATTACTTCATTTATTTTTTTGTCTCTTGGTATTTGCCTAAAATTTTTTTTTTTTTTTTTTAACAAATAAGGATACTCCCCTGCAGCTATCAGCAGGCCAAAAGGAATGGTGGATGCAAAAATGACAGTTACATACTTTATAATTATGGATCTTTTCATTTGAAATCATTCTTTCCACTTTGCGGTTTAGGATTTTGACTTGCTGTCTCTCCTTAAATGATGCAATACTGTCTCATAATGCCCATCCAGGTAAGAATAAAGGGTACTTACGTATTATTGCAACCAAATTGCGAAGTGGCATGACTTGTAATGTTTTCGCAAAACAGTGTGCGGTTACTTTACAAGGGGTGTGTAAACTGTTAACAAGTATTTGGTCAGATATTTTGTTTACACAGGAAGATGAATAACGTCACAATTCCTCTTCCTGGTGAGTATCCCTTCCTGAGCTATACAAATGAGTGTCTCAACACAGTCGTCGGTAATGTTAAGACAGATGAAACTCACCACATTCCCAACAATACTACCAGCCCATTTCAAGGCCCTGTACGTGGCGAGACCAGAATGTCTGTTTGTTACATTTGGGAGACATTAATGGGAATCTTTCACAATTTACAGCACCTGTTTTTTATACCGTAACTGGGTGATGGGAATCAAGAAGTTCAGATAAACAGTACTCTGTGAAGCGGGATAATGTGTAACAGCCCTCGCACAGGATTTCTGCTGTGGAGAAAGGCTGCTTTCCCTGAGGAATCACCGGCCCATTACTCAGTATTCCTTCCAGGCACCTTGGCTTTTCATTATTACTGGCCATGAAAACTTGGAAGGAATATTACTGTGTAACTTCCCTTTGCTAAAGTTGCAAAGAGGAATGCATGATTTCTAACGCAGTGCACAACTGCAGAGTTCAAAAGTAATGAGGCACGTCACCCACAAACAGAAAATTTGACCATTTCTCGACTTCCTGCCTCATATCCACTGTGACACAGTACCACTTAGGTGTGTACACACCCCTTTTAAAGTTAGGATAAATGTTTTCGGTAAAAGTCATAACAGCTGGGTTGTCCCTGTGGCCAGGCAGCCCGCAGTGGTCGGCAGTTCCAAAGTCCGGGTCCCGCTTCGCTGATGTCGCTCTTCATCGATCGCATCTCTGTTTGGACTTGGTATATAGCATCAGTCGCAGCCATCTTCCGTTTCTGCCCCAGATGCCCAGATGCCAGAAGCCAAAATTTTGGATGACAGGGCTGAATGGAGAAGTTCGCCAGATACTCAGGATGTTAGGAATATCTTATGTTTGACACATCTTTTCCTCTTCTGAAACTCCCAACTGACAAACCTTCCATTTTTTCCAGCGAGTTCCTTCTTGTTGAAGGTCTGTGCGAATAGATGAATTAACTTTTTTCTTTGGGAAAAGTTCCTGGATTGATTATGCGGATGTGTGTCATGCAGTCAGTTTGTTGTAAGGTTTTCAGGTTTGGATGTATGTTGTGTTTGTTGTTCTGAGTTAGCATCAAATCAGGGGTATTGGCCACATATTGTTCCGAGACAAGCTCCTTAGCAGTTGATACCAGTGTGTTGTTGGCCAGAGTATCATCATCAGGGATTATCCTTGATGTCTTCCTTTGATTTTTAGGTGTACTGTGTGGAAAGAGGGTAGAGGTGGGAATGCATACTGTGTTAGGCCCTTCCAGCTGAAGGAGCCAATGGTGGAACCTCCATAGCAGAATTTTTGTCCTGGTGGCAGAATTTTTGAGTTGGTGATGTGAGGAGATGCAAATAGATCTCATCTGAGGCATTCCCACTTTGTGTAATGGTCCCTGGGTCAAGCAGGTGCGGGTGCCAGGAGCATCTGATGTGAATTGCTTAAAATGTCTCAAAATTTCATTTAAATTTCTTTTGTTTTCTTCTGCTTGTAGCTGATGTTGTTGCTGTGTGTTGTGTCCACAGTTCCAAAGGGGTTTGAGAATCCATTCTGCATGAGTGGTATGAATGGAGTGACTGCTGTTGTTGATGTTGGTGTTGGTTCGTGGTCATTGTTGTCTGGGTCTCTTGGAGAAATGGTCTCTTTTTTGGATAGCCAGTTTTTTTGAGCCAGATTCTTTAGGTTGATGTGCAGAGGCTGATCCTGAGTCCACAATCCTTCCTGAGTCGCATTTATAGGCATGTGGGCCCCCATCCCAGGTCTGAAGCATCCTGACATCTGTGACTCTGCTGCTTGACATCTGTGAATTGAAGGCCCGGGCTGGACTCCGCATAGGGCAGCATCATGCCAGAACTCCTGTTTCAGTGGGATGTTTGTGTGATTCTCTGTTTGGGTTGGCTGTCTGGTGTGGGACAGGCACCGTAGAGGTCTCAGCTGTAGTTTTCTCAATGGTAGCAAAGTTCTGGAACCAAAATTATGCATGACACAGCCCAAGGTCAAGCCTTTGTTTGCTTATTTTTGCAGAAGAAAGTTAGCTTACAAGAAGTTCTGAGGAGTTCTTTTTGTTTTCTTCCTTTAGGGATGTCTGTCTGTCTCAATGTCCTCCAATCTCCTCGTGTCCAAGAATGTCCTTGTTTGGGATGGTATTGTCCTTGACTGGTGTAGATTGACTGCTTGACTTTGTCTTGTGACAAGTAAAATAATCTTTGCAATGTTAGTCGTCAACTTGTCTTTGTTGTCCCCTTCGTCCAGGCAGTCAGTCCAGTATGTCCAGGTATGAATCCCCAGTCTGCAGTATACTCTTGTAAGCGATAGGCATTTTCTGAATACCTGAGTGAAAGATGCTTCAAAGATTGAGAAAAAGTGAATTATTAGTGCTCTGATCCTGCTGAGAACTTATGCATCAGCCTAATTGATCTGGGACAGAAGGGATAGCAGGTATGCCTGTACAGCTGGGATAGATCTACCAGCCACAAGAAGCCCAGCATGGGGAAGAGCATTGTAGGGTTTTGGGAAGTGAATTTTGGGTCTCATGATGTATGTATTCAGAATGAAGCAGGTCGCAACAACTTTCAACTTCCTCCTTTCTGAACTAGGAACATTCTTGGAGTAGAACCCTTTCCTTTCTTTGCTGCAGCTCTCTTTTCCACCTAACTTTGTTTGCTGTTGTCTTATCTTCTGTACTGATTTATCTGTTGTAAAGCTTCTGTTTTTTTGTTCCTCTTAGATTTGATAGTCCTCTTGCGGCCTTGGTGCTATTGTGGTATAATTTGCGATGTACCTTGTCTTTGTTGCATGGTGCCAGTTCTTGCAGTGTAGTGTTTTGCTAGTGGTCTGTGAGCTGCTAGTTGCTCCCCTGGTTGTCTGTTTGTGGTTTTGTGGCTGGTGGCTGTGTTGAAGTAGCACTGTGGCTGTGTCTGTCTGATCCTTTGTGACCTAATCTCTGTCTGCCTGTACTTCCTGTACCTGGGTTTGGTTTCTGCCCTCTGGAACGCCTATTCCTGCCCTTTGAAGTCTTGTGGAGAAGGAAAAATTCTTGGCCCGGCAGGAGGCCCCTGCCCTTTAAAAACATTGGTTGGGCAGGAAATCTTTACCAGTTTGGTTTCCGATTTTACCTTTCTTTCTTCATCACCTGCTGCCATGCATGCCTTCTTATCACTGTGCCAGTCATGGCTGATCTAAAATAAGCCCCAGTGCATCATAGCCACACATTTTTAAGGAATGGTTACTAACCTGTTGTATGTTTTTCTAATACATATATTGTCAAGAGCTCAGCTCTTCTCTGGTGGTTAATTTTATTAACTGACATAGCATAAACTCTTGGTATTGTATCATGTGAAACTGGCAGTTTAAAGCTCTGAGAGAGAGAGTAGCTGAAGTGTATACTTTTTACCCCATCTGTCTACCTTCCTTCCTTTTCCCTTCAGAGGTTATAGGGGTTTGGTTTAGCTATGGGAACCTGGGATACTAGGATATGGTTTCTGGGTTCGGTAGTAAAGGTGGTGGTGTGGTGAGTGTCAGGCACCCTGTGTCTGGTGTGGCAGGGCTGGGGGCTGGGCATGAGTTCCGGAGCAGACTGGACATCAAAGCGTCATCTACCACAGAAAGAACAGGAGGTAATCAGCAGGGCTGTGCTGTGGGAGGGAGTGAAGTAAGGTAGTCTTTTCTGGAATGAGAAGAATTGTTCTGCATTGGAACTGCTTGCTCTAAGCGCAAGGTTTCAGGGAGCAAAAGAGGCAGGAGATGGAGAGGTTTCAGTCAGAATCTCATCGTGAATCCAGAATCAGATTAGAAAAAAAGGCCCTGGCTGGTCAGTAATGTCTGATTCATCAGCAGAACCATCAGATCAGCAGAATTCAGGGCTCTGCCCTGCTGGGAGGTCTCTGCCTGGGGTCTCTTGTCTGGGGGCTGAGAAGGTCTGTCTTCTGCCTAAAGAAATCAAAGTGAGAAATGAGATCAGCTGTTGAAGACTGAAGAGGTTTGGTTGAAGGTGGCAGGGTGGAAGCTGGTAGAGTAGGCGGATTGGCTTTAGTTGTGGGCTGGGCCTTTAATGCAGCAGGCTGCTGAGGCCTAGAGACACCATCAGGGGGGGACGACATCCAGGGGAATGGTGTCTGATAAGTCAGTGGGTAAAATTCCAGGGAGGCTAAGTAGAGATAGATTCGCCCTACCTATATCAGCATAAGGAATTTTGTCACTTCGCAATCTGGTTGCGATAATACGCAAATACCGAATAAAGTATTTTTTGTTCAGTTTTAACAATTTATAGCACACAGCAATGCTCCAGTTAATCATCTCTGTGACTTGACAGCCCTTCCCGTTTGTGAATACCTCTGCTCTGACATTTTCCTGTAAGGAGTCATAACTCAGCACATTGGATATTTATATATTGTGTGTTACATCAGTAATCTGACCCTGCAATGTTCATTTATTTTCTTGAAACTATGATTGACAATATGCCAGTGTGCCACCCTTACTAATCTACAGCCCTCAGGCCCTGAAATTTCCACTCCCATGAAAGTGACCTCTGATGGACAGGATTGTAATCCAGATGATGAGGAAATTGAACATACATCATTTTAGGAATGTGGGATTTCAGGACTTTATGTGTAGGGAAATACGGTACTGCTGCTCCACTGGGTTATAAACACCAGGGTAGACAGAAAGCTCAATACAATTTATGCAAATAAATAAAAAATATAAGCTCACAACTATGAAAGACAAAATGAGCAAGACTGTGAATGAACCTTCATTTTCTAGTTTCCTGATATTACATGCACATATTTTTACAGGTGCCTAACATGACAAACTCTCTCTCTCTCACAGTTATTTCTTTTTACATAATTTGCTTAATAAAACACATCAGGCAGGCATTCGATAAACATTATATAACAAAATTATCAGTTATACTGCTGAAAAAATGCACATTAAATGCAAAATAAAATAATCTCCTCATAGAACTCAATTTTGCAAAACTGTTTTAGTACTGTGCTTTTAAGGTGGCAGCTCACAGAGATTTTAAATGAGGGGCAGTGAGGGTGGGTTACAGTAAAGTGAATGACAAATGCAGCTCTGCTCAACACAGTTTACTGCTGTGCAAATAACTATAACCCAGCACTGCCCCTTAAAACTGTTTATATAAGCCAATTGTACAAGCTGTGAGGACAATGATGAAATTATCTCTGTATTCCAGAACAGTACATGTTCCATACTCTAATTCAAGCACAAAGGCAAGGAAACTGCACATGCTGGAATACTGCTTGCCTTAAGCCACCTCCTAGATAAGCACAGGTTTAAAACATAGCAACATCAACGCAGAACCTCAACGTCTTAGTTTAGGAAGTTGTATGAAGGGTGAGCCAGATCAACTTACCATGCTGTTGTTTCTAGAGATCTCTTCTAAAGTCAGATGTTGCTGTGAAAATGAGAAAAAAAAAGAACAGACGGAAAGATGAGAATAGAAGCAGAAAAAGAAATTCACCCAAAGGAACAGTAAGAAAAAAACAGACAGGTAGACATAACATTGGATAAACAAAATTACAAACAAAATTGCAGACAAAAAAGGAAGAAAGGCAAGCAAACATGGACAGAAATTTGGTTCAGGAGGGAGAATACAGAAAAACACAGAAGGCATAAAAAAAATCAAAAGAAAATGAAAAAAGTGAATGGTAAGGAGAAATTTGAAATATGAAAAGGAAAAAATTATGAGAAACATGGATGTAAAAGAGAGAAGAAAGGAAACAGTTAAATACACAGAAGGTGAAGAGTAAGCGAGGAACAGAAAGGAAAAGAAAAAAAAATGTTTGAGACAATTGTGTTTCATTTATTTCAGCAACAAACAATAACATTCAGTATTCCACATTAATTGAGTCTATACAGTGAAAGTCAATGAGTGCCCAGTTCAAATATGAAATTAAAATGTCAAACTGATTTGCACCAAATTTAAAAACACTTTCAGAGCGTCCGTCATACACATGCTTGGGGAACACAAACACCTACAGAATCAGCAGCTTTAGAGCATCAGAAAACTGCTGGTCATTTCATTATGCTATTATGGTACAGGACTGAACAGTACATCAAAATGATTAGGGTGCCACAGATGCATGAGAGCTGGCAACCAAAATGCTTTTGTAATATGCTATTTGCACTTTATGAAAGCATTACTTACTGTAACTTACCAACCTCAGTTAATGAAGTATGCATGTAACGGAACACCTGAGCAGTATGCTAGTGTCACTTATAAAAACTGCACAGGAAACAAATGCATGCCTACAGCTGGCACTTTCAAAAAACATGATTGATGTTACACAGTTGCTTATAACAAAGTAAAAGTGATACGTCTTTACATGTACTGGAGGGGCACTCCCCCCCTAAGGTGATTAAAGGAGTGTGTTCTGATCTAATGCATGACAATTAATACAGGTCTGGCACACTACACAGCAAACAGATAAACTAATGGCACTTTTCATCTGATCACAGAAACTCAGAGCTTCTTCAACTGACACTGACAGACCAAACATACCTCCAATGAAAGTGTTCGATTTAGCTCCCCCAAGTTCTGGTGACCTTGAAAAAGATAGTTATATTACTCAGGCAGTGAAGCCACTGGTGCATAGGGGTACTAGACTGCCTCCCATGTAAAGAAAGCACTTTCTTGGAAGCATACCAATACATCACTGAATGGACTTCATCTAACTGTGTCTGAATCATTCATCCTCACCCATAGTACCATATTTTTTAAGCAGACTAAACGTTGATATACAACTTTCACAGTCTGCAAACAATTCTCAAAATCTTCAACAAGGTCATTCAAATGTGAAGCAACAGAAAAGTAATCAGCAAGAAATATTCAAGTCTGACAAGTAAGATGCAACTGTAAAGTAAGGGTGAATTCTCATTCTGTAATCAAGCCCTAAATATGACCTGGGCAACAATGACTTGGCTAGTAGCTCGAGCATCTGTTGGAGATAGTGTGAGGAGAATGGGCATGCCCATCCTGGGGAAGAAAGGATGAACCGGGGACAGCCAATGACGGAATGGGCAGCTCAGAAGTGGACAGCCCTCACAGTACATATACACATGTGCATTCACAAGGAGAGGGCACTGTGGTCAATGCAATGATACAGGTGGAATATCCCCTGACTAACATAGAGACTAGAGTCTATCACACGTGGCTTCCTTGCCAGGATGCCACTGACGGCGCAAACCACCATTCTGGCTTTCACTCTAGATTTTCTTGCCCCTATAGTCGAGACAGACAATATGGAAATGGGTCTGATCTGGCAGGCATGACAGCAAAAAGCATATACAATACAAACATTTTGAATAGAATATGAATAAAGATTGTCAAACATTTTACCCAATTTATACAGTTTTTTCTTGTAAGGATTTTTTAAACACCTTCAATGAATTATCACTTGTGCCATAGGCACATTTACATTTATATAAAAGTAATCAAATTGTATTAAGTTAAAATTAAACAATATAATTTGCATATGTTGCTGTATATCATATAACCAAAGCAACATTATATGCATTCAATTCCTGCCTTTTTTTTTTTTTAAAGAAACAACCTTATTAAACCATCACATATGCATAAGCAATCGTACATTTATATACATGAAAACAAACCACACAGACACAATCCTAGTTGCAAGCATTTTACATCACAAACCATACTGACACACTCCCAGTTGCAAACATTATACATCACATATAATCTGCCCAATTTTTTTCAGTCAAACATTACATAGCTCTAAGTTCTGCCTTCTTTAAACCTCATTCCTCCCCTGTATGTATTGTTCCCACAATTCTCATTTTTCCTATGTAGTTTGCTCCAACCCTTTTCTAAAGATCTCAATTCCAGATGTTTTATCTCGGTTACTATATTCATTACTTCTAATATAACTGGCTTAGATTTTGATTTCCATTTCCTAGTAATTGCCTTTTTTTGGCAGCCACCATAATTAGAGAGAGGAAGGCCTTACCATGTCTAGGCAATTCTCACTCTGTATCATAGCTCAGAAAAATCCTCTCCCTCGTCACACCAATCAGCCCACCCAAAATCTCTGTCAGTACATCCTGCAGGGAATCCTTAAAGTCCACCAACTCACTGCACTCCCAGAAAATATGTTCTCAATTACTTCTTTCTTCCCCATCACACATTCAACATTTGCTATCTACCTCAGAAAAAATTCTCTACAGAGTCTACCTGGGGTATAAAAATATGTATGTAAACAATTCCAAGCAAAAATTCTGAATAATCTAGATTTTGTTGCATATTTGAGAGACGTGTGTGTGTGTGTATATATATATATATATATATATATATATATATATATATATATATATATATATATATATATATATATATATAAATATATATATATAAATATATATATATATATAAATAAATATATATATATATCCTTCCATTCTTTGTGAATTGCTTATCCAATCTCTCTTCCCAAACCTTTCTAACCTCCTCCAATTGATTCTTATAGTTATCATGCAATTTTTTAATGGCAGCTTCTGTTACAGATTCTACTAAAAACTGTACCAATGTTGGTCTTTCATTTAGGAAATTTATTTTATCATTATTGGAACTTCTCTTGCAATTAATATAAGTACTCCTCTTTATCTTTGCCGCAGGTTTTCCATGAAAAACCATCCTGAAAGCCTTTCTTTTTCAAATTCACATGTTCCGTTCCTTCCAAGGGTGTCTCCTGTAACATAGCTATTTGCACTCCACAATTTTAAGATGGCTCACTACTCTTTCTTTTTGTATTTTGCATCTTGTAAGGATAGTTTTGACCATTGACCCATCATGCAACTTCTGTCCCAGTATGCAAGTGTCCAGCCGCATCTACTCACTACCATGCATCAAGCCACATCGATATGCCCATCCCCTCTCTCCCCTTATTCATAATCAAAACCTCAGCCTTCAAGTCATAACTAGAAAGGTTTAGATAGCTGATGGTAGATTCCCCTCACAGAGGACATTTTCTCAGCAGAAGGGTGAAGGAACAAGTAAACTGGTCCATTGTCACCATCAGAAGACAGACTCAAGGCAGTCTTAGCTAGCAAAAATCAACTACTATACAAACCTGCCTTCCTCTATTCTTTTAGCAGTACCTAGTAAAATCAAGGAAAATGGAAAAAAAATCATGGTTCTGCTGAAATTCAAAAATAACCTAATCCAGAATCCCCACTTAACCAGCTGAGTCGTCAGTTAAGATGTACATAATCTGGTCTAATTAAGCAGTATGCCAGCATGTTGTATTGATACTGAATGAAGGTCCAAGAATAATGCCAGGCCCCATAAATACAAAGACAGCCTACAAAAAGTACAGTTGTGTACCTACCATAAATGTAGATGTTTGAGTGTATTCACTGTTGCAGTCATTACTCTTGGGTTATCCTGCTGGCAGGCTACCCACAGTCGGCCAGAATTCAAAGTCTTGGTCTGGCCTCGGCTGCTGTCACCTCTTCCCTGACATCAGTGCACCAGGGGTATGAAAGATGCAGCCGACACCATTTTCTTCAGTTTTTCTTGCCCCAGATGTCAGGTGCCCCCAAAAGGGTAGGCTAAAAATTATGCCAATAAAAAAGCATGCACTAAAATAAACATTACCTTCAACTACAAGCAAATACACCTCGTAGGTTGTATAGAATACAGAGGTACAGATCCAGCAATGATAGGGGGATGGTGGGTGGGTAACCTGGACTGCAACAGTGAATACACTCCATCTACATTTATGGTAGGTACACAACTGTACTATGTTCATCGTGTTTCACTGTTGCAGTCATTACTCTTGGGTTGAATCCCAAAGCTAAGGTTGGGTGGCTGGGTCTAAATAGAATTAGGAGTGGCTATGAGGCCCTGCAGAACTGCAGTGGCAAAGCCTGCTCTGGATTTAGAGTAAAGAGGTAAGTGGTAGTGCTTTCTAAAAGTGTGCACTGAACTCACTGAACTCCAAGTTGCAGCCTCTATGTCCTTGGTTGGTACTCCTCTGAGGAAAGCTGCTGAAGTGGCTGCTGTTCTAGTTGAATATGGCCCAATGCCCTTAGGCACTGATTTGCCATGTTGGGAATAGCATAAATGAATGCAATAGCCTACCCATTTTGAAATAGTCTGTTTTGAGATAGCCTTTCCTTGAGATTCTGAAGCATATGCCACTAAAAGTTGCTCAGTCTTTCTGAAAGCTTTAGTTCTGTCCAAGTAGAAGCGTAGCTGTCTGTGTATGTCCAAAGAATGCAGAAGTCTCACACTTGTTCTGTGGTTTTGGATAAAAGGCAGGCAAGTGGATGGTTTGGTTAGGGGCCACACTGGACACTACCTTAGGCATAAATGTTGGGTTTGTCCTCAGAGAAACCCTGTCTGGATGGAAAATGATAAAAGGTTCCACAGCCATGAATGCCTGTAACTCCGAGACTCGTCTTGCAGAGGTTATTGCTAGTAGCAGAGCTGTTTTCCAGAATAATAATTTTATATCAGCTGTTGTGGCTGGCTCAAAAGGAGGCAGAGTAAGTTTTTCCAAGACATAACTGAGGTCCCATGCAGGTATTGGTGCTCTCCTTGGGGGTCATATGTTTTTGGCCCCTCTGAGGCACTGCCTTATTAATGGATGAGAAAAAATAGGTGCTTGTGTATTGTAATGGGCTGAAATGGCAGAGGCATGGATCTTTATTGATGAAAAGGATAGGCCTTTGTCCAGCATCTCAGTTAAGTATTGCAAAATCTGAGGAATATTTGGTACAAACATGTCAATTCCTTGTGCCTGGTTCCAAGCACAGAATCTCTTCCATTTTTCTGCATAAGATTTTCTGGTACTGGGCCGCCTGGCCTCCAAAGTAACATCCATCACAGCTTTCGAGAGAGAAGTGTTTTGAGTGGCTATATTATCCGCCATGCTGCCAGATTTAAGGTCCTGAGTTGGCTGTGCAGGATCTGATTGTTTTGTTGGGTCAGTAAGTGAGGAATTTGAGGCAATGTCCAGGCAGGACCTTGAGACAAGTTCTTTAGGATTGGGTACCAGTGCTGGCGTGGCCAGTCTGGGGCCAGCAGTATCATTTTTGGCTTCTCTTGTCTGACTTTTAGGAGTACCTTGGGTAGGAGAGGCAGTGGAGGAAAGGCATATACAGTTAGGTTTTTCCAGCTGAAGGATAAGGCATCCACTTTCCATGCTTGCTTGTGATATGTCCTTGTGCAGAATCTCTGTAGTTGGCAGTTGTGAGGGGAGGCAAATAGATCTATGTCTGGGTGTCCCCATTTCCTTGTTATCATGCTGAAGATTTGTGGATCCAGTTTCCACTTGTGGGGATCCATGAGGTTTCTGCTTAGTTCGTCTGCCAAGAGTATTTTATCTTTCCTGGCAGGAATTGTGCTTGCAGGTGAACCTGATGAGTCAATGCTGTGTCCCACAAAGTCATGGCTTGTCTGCAGAGGGGGTAGGAATGTGTGCCTCCCTGCTTGTTTATGTATCACATGACTGTAGTATTGTCCATCCTTATCAGTAGTTGTCCTGGATGAAATAGATCCTTGAAAGCTGTCAGGGCATTCTTAACAGCCAGCATCTCTTTTTGATTGATATGAAGATGCATTTGGCTTGCGGGCCATGCGCCCTGAATACATTTTCCTGCCATGTGGGCCCCCCAGGCATAATCTGATGCATCTGTTGTAATTGACTGCCTGGCTGCTGGTAGGTTGAATGGCTGTCCCTTGTTGTGGTGACAGGCCTGTGCCCACCATCGAAACTCCTGTTGCAGGCAAGGAATGAGGGTAATTAATGTTTCCAGGCTGTGGCAGTGTTGAGCCCAAACACTTTTTAGATACCATTGTAGTTTCCTCATATGCAGTCTGGCATATGGAATTAGCAGAATGCAGGATGCCATGAAGCCCAAAGCCTGCAGAATTTTTCTTGCAGATAACTGGGTCTTTGTTGCCAACATTTTGAAGTAAGAAGTTAGTTGCCTTTGTTTGTCTGGAGTGAGATAAGCCATCTGGGCAGTTGTATTTAAGCTTGCACCCAGGAATATTATCTCTTGAGAGGGTACTAGTTTTGATTTATTTTCATTTATTGTGTACCCTAGGCACATTAACAATCTTTTTACAAACACCAGATGCTTTAGTAGAATGTCCTTGTTCTCTGCTTGAATAAGGCAATCGTCCAAGTAGGGATATAGTTGAATTCCTCTTTGTCTACAAAATGCAATTATTGGTGCCAAGCATTTTGTGAAGACCCTGGGCGCAGTAGATAAGCCAAAGGGCAGTGCAGAGAATTGGTAGTGTGTTGAGCCAGCTATGAATTTGAGGTATCTTCTGCAAGATTGTCTGATTGGGACATGCAGGTATGCCTCTTTTAGGTCCAAAGTTACAAGCCAAGCCTTCTTGCCCAGCATGGGCAGAAGCTGCTGCAGAGTCAACATTTTGAATTTTGGAACGTCCAGAAATGTATTTAGAATAGATAGGTCCAGTATTGGTCTCCTGGCTTTGTCCTTTCTGGGTACCAAGAAAAGTCTTGAGTAAAATCCTTGTCCCTGCTCTTGCTGTGGTACTTGCTGAATGGCCCTCATGTCCATGAAGGATGAAACTTGCTTTTGTGCCTCTGCCCATTGATTGTGTGGTAGGTCTGGCATACCTTTTGCCCTTGGTAGGGTGTGAACGTGGAACCTGTAGCCCTGGGACACTATATTCAAGACCCATTTGTCCTGGGTGATCATGTGCCAATTTTGAGAAAAAAGTGCTAGTTTTCCCCCTAAGGGGGCTGCCAAAAGAGAAGTGCTTGGTGCTGGCAGAGGAAAGTCATTGGGACTGTTTCCTGTATGGCTGTGATTTGTCTTCTCTGCTTTTGGAGGTAGAAGTACCCCATTGTTTAGGCCTGTATGAGCCTTGGGGGGCTGGGATCTGCCTCTAGAGCATCTGTATTTGCCTCTTTGTGGCCTGTCTGACACTGGAAAGGCCCAATTCTTTGTAGGTCAGTTCCTGCTAAATCTGGGTGGCTGCACCTGTAAGAAATCCTTTACTGTTTGCATAGATTTCGCTTTGTCCTCAAATTTGTTTAACACCTCCTCTGCTTTAACACCAAATAAAGTATCATGCTGTAATGGAGCATCTAATAATTTTGCTTTAACATGATCAGGCAGATTCTGTTCCTTTAACCAAGCATGCCTCCTAATGACAGAACCTGTAACAGCGGCCCTGCAAGAGGCCTCCAGAGAATCAAAACCACATTGCAATGTATGCTTTCCCACTTGTTCAGTTGCATGCAATAAATCCTGCATTTCCTTATTTTCTGCACAATCAGAATTTGTCAACATTTTCTGTTTAAGCAGTGACATTCAGTATTGCTGATATTTAAGCATATGAAATTGTCAATTTAAGGCCCTCGCAGCCAAAGTAGCAGAAGTGTAAACCTTTTTTCCCCATCTGTCTAGTGCCCTTGAATCCTTATCAGAGGGGGCAGGGTTTTTTTGCAGTAGAAGCCTTGACCCCTTTGGGACCCTGAGAAATAGTTTCTGGGTCAGCAGCAGGGTTTTTATAAAGAAATGTATGTGAATCTGGAAACCTGTAGTATCTGTATGGCTTAACAGGAGCAGGGGGTAAAGAGTCAGGAGAAAGGCTGGACTCTGAAAATACATCCTCTACAATGTCTAACACAGGGGGAATAGCAAGAGGCCTGTGCTGAGGTAGTAAAAGAAAATCTCCAAGCCTTTTCTTTGACTCTGAGTAGTCTTGGCTCTCCCAGTGGAAGTGCTCCCTCATGGTATGCAGGGTTTCCCCAAAAGAATAATCCTCAGAAGGAGAGGCTGAAGGGATAGATTCTTCAGCACCAGAATCCTCATAGGGAGAGAGTATTCCTGTTCAGAAGAGGAGTCAGAGGAAATGGAAACCTGATCTAAAGATTCATATTCTGTCTCTTGCCTAGGCCTCTTATCAGCAGGGGGATGGGAACCCCCTGATTAAGGTAATTAGGTCTTCGGCCATTTTGAGTATCTGTTTTTTAGGCATGGAAGTCTGTCCTGGAGAATGCTGTACTTGTTTCTTTGCCTTTAGAGCTGTTTTAGTCTTTGCTTTTGAAGCTGAGGTAGGCTTTATATATAACTGTGTAGGTCTGAAAACACCCTCAGAAGCCACTGCCTGCTCAGCGGCTCCAGACCCATCTGAGGGAATAGTTTCAGTGTGTCCAATACCTTGAGTATCCAGAGGCCTAGTTGGCTCCACGTGGGAGTCAGCAGCGGCCTGTAGCTCTGAGGTAGCGGGCTTCAGAGGCTGCGAAAGCGCCTCACTGAGAACCGGTGACTGGCTTAGCGGAAGCCTAGTCGGTTTTGGACCTCGGATGCCTGTCCTTTTCTTTTGCCTTGCGCTTTTTAAGAACTCCAGTCATCGGCTGTTCCGATGGCATTATATAATTGAATCTTCAGCCAAAGTAATGAAAGGCAAAATTGCACCGACGCTTAATAGTGCATTGGTTAAATCTAGCACAAAACCGACAGCTAGCAATGTTGTGATCAGTTCCTAGGCAAGGAATACTGTAAGAATGAAAATCCTTATGAGGTATTTGCTTCCCACAAGAAATACAATTGTTAACTTTTTCTGACATCGGTCTGGAGCAAGAAAAGTTTCCCCAACGGGGTACTTAGCTTTAATGAAGACTTTGGATCTGAAATTCGTTTTTGAAAAACTCAGGAGTCGGCCGACCGGTACTTGCGAACTGCTTTTGCTTCGGGCACCGCACAGCAAGAAAGACAGAAGAAAATGGCATCGGCTGCATCTTTTATACCCCTGGCGCACTGACGTCAGGGAAGAGGCGACAGCAACTGATGCCAGACCAAGACTTTGGAATTCTGGCCGACTGCGGGTAGCCTGCCAGCAGGATAACCCAAGAGTAATGACTGCAGCAGTGAAACACTATGAACATCTAGCAGGATCCTTGCACTGCTTTGATCTCCTCAAGCACTTCAGAACTGTAATACTGTCAATGACTACTTGCAATACACTCGGAACAAAATATGGCACTCCGTGAGGGTAGGGGACCACATCATTGGACCGCTACAGATTTAAAGACAAGATCACTAGCAAGAGTCTGATTTCTTCATTATGAAGTACCCAGAAATGAGAGATGATTTCTGAGATGGCTGCACACTCAGCATCAGATTTATTAGAGCTCTCCCAGTGGGAAACCTGAGAAATTGTTAAAGCCAAGTAAATGTCATCAATCTGGGTAAAATTCAGTTACTGGTTAGTAATCACTCTGCTGGAATGTCAGCAAGAAGAAATTTGGAGAAATGAAGAAGATGATCAACAAAAAAAACTCTGGCATGAAGAACCTTGGAACTGTTCAGCAAAAAGCAGTTTAAGTTTGAGCTTTAGTACAAGAGATGGCATTCAGTAATTTAAAGGAAAAGATCAAATGCATTCAGAAGTGTTTAAAGTGAGACACTGGAAGAATACATGAAGTCACCTGACAAAATAAGAAATAAAAGAATATTTAAGTAGCTATTCAGATGATCTATTCAAACTGCAGAAACAAGCTGCAATGAAGACAAGACTGGAAGAAAATTACACTTCTTAGCGCATAGAGAAAATCTGAGATTTTATGCTACACCTGCCAAAATGAAAGGAGTACGTACTCCTAACCTAGCCATCAAAAAGCCATCCAGACCTATGTTAGTACAAGTGCAGTCTCACAAACCTGTGGAATAAGGGAAAAGTATTAAAAACTGGGGATACTGGAGTATTTATAGAAAATTATTATTCAGTGTGAATCAGGCAGAATAGGGAAAGTTTATTCTGGCAATCAGGGCATGCAGAGATGCATATGTGATATTCAAACTGCTATATCCATCTGTCTAGAATATCTTTTTTCCTGGAGGATCAAATATATTTTTGGATGCAGAACAAGTTAAGACAGAAAAAAATGGCCTACAAACAGTAAGTAAGCAATCTGAAGAGAATTTCGCCTCTCCGTCTTCTGAGAATAAGGAAGCACACAGGGTGACAGCACTGTGGTGCCGATGGATAAAGCCCTAACTACAGCCCAAGCAACATGGATTCAGTTAGGGGCACAGAACTGATGGTTCCCACCTGCCCTGAAATAAACCTACCTCCTGTACGGCTTTGCGAGAGGAATGTGGAGGTAATCATCCTTGAGATTTAGGTTGACCATGTAAGCCTCTGGGGACAAGCATGTGCATGAACTTTTGAAGAGTGACCATTTTGAATTTAGAGACAAACAAGAATGTGTTTAACCTTGCCAATACCAGAACTAGTCTCCAGGATACTTCTTTTCTTCGCACTAGAAACAGTTTGAGTAGTATTGTGTTCCACTTTCTCCTAAGAGGAAATGGTTTTATGGAGCCTTGTTTTAGAAGTAGCTTGATTCAGGCTTGAGCCAATCTGCATTGGCCTTTGGGGACAGATAGAATATATACCAATTTTCGGAGGGAGGCAAACTGCAGCTTGTATGCTTGCCCTTATGATCTGAAGGATCCACTGGTCCTAGGTAATGTCTAGCCATCTGTTCAGGAAAGGGGAAGTCTTTCTCCTAGCTTTGCAAGAGGGTGGGGGATAGTGAGGTACTCATCCGAGTCAAGACAGGTCCCTGTTGGACCTCTGGGGGTTTAAGGTCCTTAAGACAACAGAGAGGATGGCAAGCTGACCAGGTGTTCTCTCACCTGGTTCTCTTTCCTCTCTGTCTAGACTTGAAAGCAGGAAAGGACTAGAGCTTAGTAGGATAATTCCTACTGAAACTCAGTGGCTATACCTGCAGAAAGTCCTTAAATGTCAAAAGGGACTTAGCCTTGCTCTCCAGCTTTTTAAGTACTGCTTGAGCTTTGGGCCCAAATAAAGTCCTTGTCAAGAGGTGCATCCAGACTCTGACTTTACAAGCTCAGGAAGAAAGTGCTCTCTTACTGTGGAATGTCTCCTGATCAAAGATCCTGAAGCTGCTACCCTGCTAGATGCTGCTAAAGAATCAAAGCCATAATGCAAAGAACATTTTGTAACCTGAGAACAGGAGTCACAGAGTTCTAACAATATTTTGTGGAGATCTCCAACTTCAATCTAATCCAGTTTTTCCTTCATCTGGTCCAAAAGGGTTTCCTAGAATTTAAGTACATGAAACTGACAATTATCATGGCTAGGATAGCAAAAGTCGATACATTTTCACCAAATTTATCCTGGGTTCTTCCTTCTCTGTTATTAGGCAATGGGTTCCTAGAGGCAGTTCATTTGTCTACTTGGCACCTGAGAAAAATACTTCAGGATCTGCTATACAGTTCTTACACAGGTTTATGTGGGAATCCATACCCCACAAAAATGGTCTTGTTTCCTAGGAGGAGGTGGCTTGAAGTCACAGGTTGTGGAATGTTTTCCTGGACTCTTCCCTACAACTTAGGACTGGAGGAATGGCCAGAGGTTTGTGCTGAGGAAGCTTAAGAAATTATCTCGCTTTTCACACTTAGGGCAATCCAGAAACACCCAGCTGACAAACTTCCTCAACTAATGATATTTTGGTACCTCGAAAAATGAAATCTCAGGTTGCGAGGCAGAGGTAAGTGTTTCGTCTGACTCAGAGTCAATATATGAACTAGTGCAGATGTGATTAATGTATACCAGCTCATCTTTATCACAGTCATAAAAATATTTGCAAACTCCTGGGGAGGAAGGTCTCTTTTTTGCAAGAAGTTCCTGTGGCAGGGTTCCTACCATGGCTCAGCTGGCTAGCTCTCATGAAATCCTTAGATAGCCTGGAAAGGTCCTGTGGGTAAGGCCTGCAGTGACTGAGACCCAGAAGGCCTAGGCTGAGGTAATCTGTAAGCAGCCTTTTTATGTTTAGCCTTGGGCTTGGTGTCAGATGTACTTGGCCCAGTCTGTATCTTGCACCTGGTCAGCTAATCCTTCCTTTGTAGCTTGAGGGATTCCACACTCTCCATCAGTAGATCTGAGAAGAAAGTTAGAAGCCAGAGTCTGTGAAGCAATCACAGACCCGACCTTTGGTACATGTGGCTGTTGAGGGAACAGACGGAAAGGTCTCACTACAGACCTTGGTCACATACTCTATCACCTGAGAGGACTACAAAAAAAGTTCATCTTTCTATCATGAGCCTGGGGAGAATATCAGATGCTAATCAGCTGTCATCCAGTAACCTGAATGTTTTTGGACGCTTCTTCCTCCAAGGAAATACAAGCGGAGCTTGTTCAGTGGATGCCAAAATGCAGGAGGGCCCCCAACACTCCCTCTCCTTCTCTAAAAAACATTTCCAGTGATTCTTCCCTATGCTTAATTACAAAGTTGAAATAAGCACATCAGCGACAGCTGGTCACACTGTGAGCTAGGCACAGGCAAAAAAGTATGTGTTGAAGTCTCAATGAGGTATCCGTTTCCCACGGACATCTACTATAATTTTAATGATCAAAAAAAGAAAAAAATAGCTCTGCAATGGGGCACTTAGCTTTTTTAGGTCTGCCTTTAGACTGAATGATACCACTATGATGGTTCTATCTGGTTTCAATGGCAGGAAAGAACTAACAATATGGTGCCAGCTAATAATGTTTACACCATGACAAAGAGAAAAGTGTCTGCCAAGCCTGGAGGCAGATAAAAGTCTCTGGTATCTGTAATGGCAAAGGCCTTCCACAGTAGGAAATTCCAAAGAGTTATTACTACAACAGTGAAACACAAACATTTGTGGTTCTGCAAGTGGCAGAAAGATTTGACGTTTGCTGACTGGTATACTACTCGCAGAAATCTACAGCATAAACCCCACTTTTTGACATTAATGCTTAGAAGGACACTGAAGACATAACTGTAAATAAAGCTGTTTTTCTTATTATTTGCATAAAAATCATGATGAAAGTGGTATTTTATACTGCAAACAGGTTTTGTGCAGTATCTGTTAAGATACATTTTAAACTTGTGGTAGGGGAGCGTTATCAGTGATTTCTGTACATGCTACTGAAAGAAAAAGTACTTTTCTTAATAATCTATTGAGGATTTACACTGTACCAAGACAAATGCTGGAAAAAAGTTATGATGCTATCTTAGGCTGTTGGAAGGGTGTAAAGTATAACAGTCATATTATATGTAGAATTAAAAGAATTTCAATCATATTTAGAGGTAGAAGTCTACATTGATGTCCTTAGTTTAAAGTACATGACAAGATTTTAGGCAAACAGGTTAGAAAAGCAAAAGAAAATTAAACAAACCATGAAAATGATACTTTTCTTGTATTTTCAATGGTATTAGCTGCTTATTTTTCCATTAGCACTTGCCTTTACTGGAGACGAGGAGGAAACAGATGCAAGTAATTTGTCAAAGAGATCTGACCAGTTATGTTCTGAGCAAAATCTGCAAGGGTTCTTTCTTGCATGTCCAAAGTTACTAGTTGCATTTTTTCCCATTAGCAAGTGCTTTCAGTTGGAGACAAGGACGCACAGATATAGGTAACTGATCATGAAAGATCTGAAAAGTGTATATGGAGTGAAATCAGCTATGTACAATTTAACGTATGAATGGAAATCAGCAAGAAGAAAAATTAATTTGGTCTGATGTGAGCACTGAGTAGTTTATAAAAGTAGCTGCCTTCTCAGTAGCCTCAGCACTTTAAAAAATTACACATAGCAGTGCATATTTTATTTAATGCTAAACATTTATTTACGGAAATAATGCAAGTTGTTTTTCACATCTGATAGAGAAGTGGAGATAAGAACAGACATCAATCTGTTTAAGTCAGAATACAGGCTCTAACAAGCACTTTAGCATGTTTATCTTACATTTAGAAGAGGTTCAGCAATCAATTTGGAGCAACTGCTCTTATTTTGAGGAGGAAATGCCCTCTTTAGAAAGTGTTTACAGTTTAATGTGTTTGCTGCAAGTTAAAAGGGGTTGAGGATGAAAATGCATCTTCTTTTTTATTCTATGACCGTTTTTATTAAAGCAAAAAGTCCGTGAAAATGTGATATGGATTCAAACAGAGATAAGCAAAAAACCACTAAATGCAAGCACAGCCTGACAAGCAGCATTTAAGCTGCAAGATGGAAACCTATATTCAAAAGAACTAACATGTATAATACATGGAAGTAATTATATATACAGTGGATATAAAAAGTTTACACATCCCTGTTAAAATGCAAGGTTCATGGGATATAAAAAAAAGAGACCAAAATAAATCAATTCAAAACTTTTCCCACCTTTAATGTGACCTATAACCTGTACAATTCAATTGAAAAACAAACAAATCTGTTAGAGGGAAAAATATAAAAAATAAAAAACGTACAATAAGCTGATTGCATAAGTGTGCACACCCTTAAACTAATACTTTGTTGAAGCACCTTTTGATTTAATTACGGCATTCAATCTTCTTGGGTACATACCTGCTATCAATTAAAGAGACTCTGATTAACCCCAAATAAAGTTCAGCTGTCCTAGTAGGATTTTCCTGACATTTACTCAGTTGCCTGTTGCAGCAAAAGCCATGGGTCACAGAGAGCTTACAAAGCATCAAAGGGATCTCATTGTTGAAAGGTATCAGTCAGGAGAAGGGTACAAAAAAATTTCCACAGTACTGTATATACCATAGAACACAGTAAAGACAGTCATCAAAAAGTGAAGAAAATATGGGACAACAGTGACGTTGCAAAGAACTGGATGTCCTTCCAAAATTGATGAAAAGAGAAGACGGAAACTGGTCAGGGAGGCTGCCAAGAGACCTACAGCAATACTGAAGGAGCTGCAGGAATTTCTGGCAAGTACTGATTGTGTACTACATGCGACAATAATCTCCTGTATTCTCCATATGTCTGGGCTATGCGGTAGGGTTGCAAGACGGAAGCCTTTTCTTACACATAAAAACATCCAGGCCCAGCTAAAATTTGCAAAACACTACATCAAGTCTCCCGAAATCATGTGGGAAAATATGTTATGGTCTGATGAGACCAAGGATGAACTTTTTGGCCACAATTCCAAAAGGTACGTTTGGCGCAAAAACAAATCTTTGCATCAACAAAAGAACACCATCCCTACGGTGAAGCACGGTGGTGGAAGTATCATGCGTTGGGGCTGCTTTTCTTCAGCTGGACTGGGGCTTTAGTCAAGGTGGAGGGAATTATGAACAGTTCCAAATACCAGTCACTTTTGGCCCAAAACCTTCAGGCATCTGCTAGAAATCTGAAGATTAAGAGGAATTTCACCTTTCAAGCATTCATCCAAATCAACAAAAGAATGGCTTCTTCAGAAGAAAATTAAAGTTTTGGAATGGCCCAGTCAGAGCCCAGACCTAAATCCAATAGAAAATCTGTGGGGGTGACCTGAAGAGGGCTGTGCACAAGAGATGCCCTCGCAATCGGACAGATTTGGAGTGCTTTTGCAAGGAAGAGTGGGCAAATATTGCCAAGTCAAGATGTGCCATGCTGATAGACTCCTACCCGAGAAGACTGAATACTGTAATTAAATCAAAAGGTGCTTCAACAAAGTATTAGTTTAAGGGTATGCACAGTTATGCAACCCGCTTATTGTACGTTCTTTACTTTTTATATTTTTCCCCTAACAGATTTGTTTGTTTTTCAATTGAATTATACAGATTATAGGTTACAATAAAGGAGGAAAAGTTTTGAAATTATTTACTGTGGTCTCATTTTTTTATATCACAAAAACCTGCCATTTTAACATGGGTGTGTAAACTTTTTATATCCACTGTGTGTATATATATATATATATATATATATATATATATATATATATATATATATATATATATATATATATATATATATATATACACACACACACATACACATTATATATATATATATATATATATATATATATATATATTTTTTTTTTTAATCAGAAAGATTGTTTTGGCAACATTAACATGCAATGTAACTGGCCTTACAAGTATGGACAAAAAGCAAGTACCACTCAAAGCTAAGTGAATGGTGCAAAGAGCAATATTACAGGAAATACAAGTAGGCAGAAACAAGCAAGTGAATTTGACAAAAAAGATTTCAGGAGTGACATTCAATGGAGAATCAGGGACGGAAGAAAAGGGGAGGAGTCACAGCACCAATTACAAAAGGGGCTCTAATAGTGATGGAAGAGAAAACAATGGCATTACTGGTGGTAGTAAGTTACTGGCAGCAGTGAAGGGTTATGCTGTTATGTACTTATTCCACATCAAAGTGCTGTTACATATACTCCACATAAAAGTACTACTGTGAAGCTTAGGAGAAAGGCTTTCTAAGGAATACTATTTATGGGTAGAGGCTGGAATGTGATTTGCAACAGGGAAGATGTATTGGGGAACCTACAGGGGAACTATAACAGAAGAGGTTAGACTTCTGAAATATGAGAATATTTATATGGAAGACACTGAGTGAATTCAGTAACAGGAACTTGAAACATATTTTACATATTCCCTAAGCTGCAAATAACTGGGCTACATTGGATAGAATTTGCATTTCTCAGAAGCATGTGTATTTAAATGAAAATGCTGATGGCTATCCAAAATTAGATCGTACATTGAAACAAGATAAAGCTGCAGGGTAACAATTTAAAAATAAGGCAGCAGCACTTTCTTATCTGTTAACAGAATTGACTGGCTGATGGATATGATTTGGGAGTTGCTAGGAAAAACAGAAATTACTTTAGAAGGGAGAGCAGGTGAGTGGGATAAAACAAAATGGAGTATAAAAATAAGAGAAATAAGAGAGAAAGAGATACGGGAAAGGTTATAGGAATTACTTAGAGTGGATGAGAAAGTGGACAGTTTTACAGAAGGGGAATCTCACAGAACAAGAGGAATAGCAACTGCAGAGTGATAAACAGAAAATAAGGAAGTATTTGAATAACGTGCAAGTTTTGAAAGGTTGCTGTCAAACAATGTTTTTTGATAATAAAGCTGAGCAAAAACTTTTAGTACTTCAGCAACAGAAAATGGAGAGAGATGTAACCAGAAACTGAGCCTATGCCATGACAAATAATATATCTTACACAGGTGTTAGAAATTTCTGAAATTCTATGAGAATCTGTACTAAAGCAGGGGAATGGGGGAAACAAAAAGGTACCAATGGAAATTTTTATGAAAAAATGAAGTTATGTACTCACCATAACGTTCCATCTGAGTAGGTAACTTCATTTGTCAACAACCTGTGGGTAGCGGATCCGATCCGGATCCGAAATGGCAGCTTTCCAAGCTAGAGATCCGCGCTCCAAGCTCCTCCCCCTTACCCATAATACCCTGCTACCTCCCTCCAGTCCTCAGATTGAGTTTGCCCTATTAGCACAAAATACCAAGAAACAAACCACCTGAACATCCTAACCTGATACCAACTAGGAGTAAAAACAACGATCATTCAGGTGACGAACTATAGGTTAAGAGGACGGAGGGGGGGGTTGGTTGCTGACAAATGAAGTTACCTACTCAGATGGAACGTTACGGTGAGTACATAACTTCTTTATCTTAAGTAGTTAACTTCATTTGATAAGCAACCTGTGGGACAGAGTCCCCAGCTACCAAAAACTTGGGAGGTCCTCATGGAAGGATATTCCGGAGCACTGCAGAGCCAAATGATGCCCTCCCCCTGGGTATCAAATCCAACTTATAATGTGTAATAAATGTATGAGAGGAAGCCCAAGTGGCCGCAGAACAAATGTCATCCAAGGGCACACGACCAAATTTGACCAAAAGGCAGCAGAGGTAGCCACAGAGCGGGTAGAATGTGCATGAAACCCCACGGGCTCAGGTCGACCAGAGATTTTGTACGTGAGCAAAATGCATTGTGAAATCCACCTAGCTAGAGTTACCTTAGTCACTGGTTTACCCAAAGATGGCTTAGCAAAGGAAACAAAGAGCTGCTCTGATTTCCAAGAGGCAGCCGTTCTATGCAAATAAAAGCGCAACTGTCTATGCACATCTAATGAATGGAGTCTGTACTCCCCCTTGTTCTGGTAGTTAGGGAAGAAGACAGGCTGATTAATGGATTGGTTGATGTTAGCCTCGGAAGCCACTTTAGGTAAAAAAGAGGGATTAGTCCTGAGGGAAACTCTGTCTTTATGGAAGACAAGATACAGAGGGTTAGAACAAAGGGCCTGAAGCTCAGGTACCCTTCTAGCTGAGGTAATGGCGATCAAGAAGGCAGTTTTCCAAGACAAATACTGTAAGTCAACTGAAGCAGCAGGCTCAAAGGGGGGACCAGTAAGAGCCTGGAGGACTAAGGTTAGATCCCACGAAGGAACTGCATTCTTTACAGGATGCCTTAAAAGAAAAGTACCCTTCAAGAAGGCCTTGCATATCTTAGAGGAAGCTAAGGTACCAAGATGGTCTCCAATGTGGAAGTGGGAAATAGCCGCCATCTGAACCTTCACAGCTGAAGAACTGGCCCCCTGATGAAAAATGTGGGATAAAAGCTCAAGAACTGCTGGAATGGGAGCCGTAAAGGGATCCAAATTCCTATACCCTGCCCAGATAGAAAAACGTTTCCATTTACTATTGTAGACTTTCCTGGTAGAAGGCTTATGTGCGGCCACCAGGATGGATTTAACTGCGGAAGAGATACTGGGAGTCCTAGCCATTAACGAAACTGGATCAATCAAGCCGAAAGCTTGAGGTTGTCCAGGTTCGGGGTTTTCAATCCCGAAGGATGAGAGATTAGATCTGGAATGGGATCTAAGATCCAAGGAGGAGCTACTAGATGAGACCGCAGGAATGGGATCTAGGTTTGACGAGGCCAGAATGGGGCTATGAGGATAACTCTGCTCCACAACCGACGAGCTTTCTGCAAGAATTTTGTCATTAACGGGAGAGGAGGATAGGCATAAAGAAGACCGGATGGCCAAGCATGAACCAAAGCGTCTCTGGGGTTCTCCCCCGGTGGGGGAATTAGAGTGAAAAACTCGCTGCACTTTGCATTCGAAGGCGATGCGAACAGATCGCAGCAAGGTTGACCCCATTTGAGGAAGATCCGTTTCACTACTAAGGGGTTCAGAGACTACTCGTAAGGTGAGAGGTTAGTTAGACTCAGTTTGTCCGCTAAAATGTTGGACCGACCTGGGATGTGCGTTGCTAGCAGAAAGCGGTTGGTGGATATCGCCCACTCCCAAACTCGCCTCTCGGCAGAGAGGGTAAGACCTGGTTCACCCATTTGTTGATGTACCAGACCACTGACATGTTGTCTGTTTGAATTGCAATAGTACCTAGAGGAAGAAGGGCATGGAGAGCCTGCAACATTAGAAGCACCGCCCCACCCCAGGCAAGAAGCGTCCATGGTCACTGTGGCTTGGGGTAGAGGCATCAAAAAAGGGCGCCCTTCCCGAAGTTGTCGAGAATGGTGCCACCAAAGCAGAGATTCCGTGCAAACCCTGCTGAGGGGAATAAGGGAGTACAATGGATGTCGAAGGATGGATCACTGGACGTGTAAGGTCCAGTGAAGAACCCTCACATTCAAGTGGGCCATGGGTGAAAGGTTGATAGCTGCTGCCATCGACCCTAGAGCCCTCAGGACTAATTCTGCCGGTGAGGCTGAAGACTGTAGAGCCAAGACGTGGAGAGTTAGGTTGCGGAGTCTGTCCGACGTCAGAAAAGCCTTGTACTGAAGCGTGTCTATTCTGGCCCCTATGAAATCCAAGACCTGAGCAGGCTGAAGGGACGATTTTTTGTAGTTTACAGTGATCCATAATTGGTGGGCCAAACACAGGAAATAATCCCTGGGTGAGCATAGTAGATGCCTGGTGGGAGCGGCGAGGAACCAGTCGTCCAAGTAAGGAAAGACCTGTATTCCCTGAAGCCTCAGGTGGGCCGCTACAACTGCCATGACCTTGGGGAACACCCTGGGGGCTGTGGTGAGACCAAAGGAGAGGACCCTGAACTGATAATGGCTGGCTCCCAGCCAAAAGAGGAGAAATCTTCTGGATTGGCTGTCCATCAGAATGTGGTAGTACGCATCCTTGAGGTCTATGGAGCACATCCAGTCGTTCTCCTGCAGAAGGTGGAGAATAGATTGAATGGTGACCATCCAGAACTTTTCTTTGGCAATGGACAGGTTCAGTGTAGACAGGTCAAGAATCAGCCTTCGGTCCCCCATCTTTTTTGGCACCAAAAAGAACCTGGAGTAAGTGCCCGATCCAGACTGGCCTGGGGGGACGCGCTGGATGGCTCTTTTTCTTAGCAGCTCTTCTATCTCTAAGGCTGCCGCCTCCCTCTGATTGGGTGGGACATCGGGGAGGCACCCCAACTGAGGGGGAGAACTCAGGAAGGAAATAGAGTAACTTCTGGATATTATACGTAGCACCCAGCGATCCGTCGTGATGGACTCCCAATGTGCTAGGTGCTCCGAGAAACGCCCCCCAACTGCCTCCAGAGACGAGCAGTCGGGTAACCCCTCAGGGCTGCTGCATGGGTCGATCGGAAAAGGGTTCCCTCGACCCAAAATTCCTCGGCCCCCCTGCCTCTGGGTTGGCGTCCATGCTGTCCTCCCCTGCCTCTGAAGGACAAGGGGTCTGGAGCGGAACGGGATTGTTGAGATTTCCGGAACCACATCTTCTTTTGTCCTCTCTGTTTCCTGGAAAAGGACCTTTGAGGAGCAGAGTAGCGGATTCCGATGGCAGACAATATCTTCCCGTCTTTCTCGCTCTGGAGTAGCGTATCGCGGACAGTCTTGCCAAACACCGTAGAACCGTCAAAGGGAGCATTCGCAAAGGACGCCTTGAAGGGTTCTGCAAAAATCGCAAAGATGGAGCCAGGCATGATGCCATAAGGCAATGCCTGCTCAGCTAGCTCTAGCCGCTCCCTCCGTGGCATGGGAGAGAAGCCACATAGAAGTGTTGGATATCGACTTTAGAGTGGTCATTCGTGCCGAGAAGGTTCGCTTGTCCTCAGCCGACATGGACCCCGGGGGGTGACCCAGCGTACTCTTTGATTAGGTCCCGCTGAAGCCAAATTCCGTGTGCCAAGTAGTTCAGCGCCCTTACAGAGACGGTGGCTGAAGCGAACATCCGCTTTCCAATGCGGTCCATCGCCCAAGACTCCTTGTCTGGAGGATGTACCGAGGAACTTTCCTGCTCCAGTTCCTTCTTGGTGGCAGCTGCCACCACCATGGCATCTACTGGGGCACCTTTGCTCCATGCTGTCCTGTCTGTCGGGGGGCTAAGAATTTTGTCTGGTCTCCTGGGTATCGGCTCTACAGTGTCCAGCTCCTTCCAAGCCCTGGTAGTTATAAGGTCTACCAGGGGGTCGGTCGGGGGGGGGGGGACACCCAAGAGGTAGATGGGCCTGCGTCAAATGCCTCCAGAAACACAGACTCATCCGAGGAAGGCTTTTGGGCTGACCACCCCCCTCTAATGCAGAGCATCTCCATGATGTCTCCAAACGAGATGTCCTCGGGGAGTGACCTGGGGGAACCTTCCCCTTCCTCCAAGTCAGTGTCTTCCGTGAGGGACTAGGGGGAGTTCAAGTGCCTCCTTTTATACTTTCGTTTGTGAGGGACCTCCTCGGGGGGGGGCTGTCCGAGGAGGGCTCACCAACCAGGTCCTGTTCCTCTAGGGGAACCATCTGGGATGTAGACATAGGCTGTCCCTGGGGCCGGATGATGGAGGACAGGCCTATCTGCGAGGGAATGGTGGGTGGATCCGTAGCAAGAGCCTGGGGCCTCGAATCTCTCGAAAGGACCCTCTCCCTGACGTCGAAGACCAAGGGTGAACTGCTCTCCCTGGGATCCGAGAGCAGCACCCTCAGATCAGATGCATGGATCGGCGCCGAAGTCAACACGATCGGACCCGAAAGAGAAATGCGCTCCAACAGCCTCAGAGCCGAAGACACACTAACCCCTCCGGATCAGAGGCTCGGCTCACGGCCCCAAGAGCTCAGATCCAAAAAAGGACCCGACAAACTAGAGGGTACAGCTGGCAAAGTAGCAATTACTATCGGCGCAGACACCCCGGCTCCAACGCTACCTGGATCCGATGGCTCCGAAACCAGATAGTGGATCGGAGAAGGTGCAATGGGGGCAGAGGCAAGAGCACTCCCATCTGCATTTGGGCCTGGAGAAAACGACGCATCATCCGGTCCATGTCCGCGTCTGAAAGGCTCCTAGTGGATCTAGAAGAAGCCGCCGAGGCTGGCTGGGAAGACTCGAAGACCTTTAGGGGAGAAACGAGCTGCTTAGCCAGCGGGGCCGAGGGGGCAGAATCGGCCCGCCGCTTGTGGCTCCTATGCCTCTCCCTGTCACGCTCCTTGTCCCTTTTGTCTTTCTTTCTGGAGTCCCTCTCTCCCTGGTACACAGTGGGAGTTTAAGTCCCGGCCAGAGGAGCAGGAACAGTCGGCAGAACAGCTGCAGCCACAGGTGGTGCCGCTGAGGGAGAGGAGGACGTAGCAGAATCTGCGGGCAAAAGGCCCGCAAGGATTAACTTGGTCCTCCTGTCCCTCAAAGCCCGGGGATTAAAGGCTGCACAAATTTGGCAGCCTGATGACAGATGGACCACCCCCAGGCAAATAACGCACTGAGTGTGGCCATCGGCTGGGGACAGCTTATGGCCACACTCAGACCATTTGGAAAATACGGCCTTAGGGCCTTCAGCCATATTAACACACACACCTTCACACACAGATAAGGGGAAGGGAACTACAACTAACAGACTACTATATACAGGTTTTTACTAAGTATACTAAGGGTCAGAAGGAAAAACACACAATTTTTGAAGAAATAAACTAGAGAATAAACCCTCTTATTTACTCACAAACCGCCAGGTGCTAGTCTCTCATGCTTCAAGAAGCAACAGCAAACGAGATCTGGGGACTGGAGGAGGTAGCAGGGTATTATGGGTAAGGGGGAGGAACTTGGAGCTCGGATCTCTAGCTTGGAAAGCTGCTGGCTCAGATCCGGATCAGATCCGATAACTTCATTTGATCAGCAACCTGTGGGTAACTACTTCAGCTACATAATTACAAGGTTTCAGGAAGATGAAACTCAAGAATTAATAGCTAAGAAAGGCATGAAGTAAAAACTGTGCAGTCTAACCAAACAGGGAAGTCTACAGAAACAAATGGTATTCCTGTGGAAAACTAACAGAAGGGAAGAAAGTAAAAAATCTGGAACGTTTTGCTCAACATTTTAAAGTGGTGGGGGAATACCAGAATTCTGAAAGGAAGCTATAGTGGCTTTCCTACTCAGAGTAAAAATCTTCAGATTCACTTAGACCCATTTCAAATTCAAACCATGACTCTAAAATGTTTATGTCTATATTAGCTAAGAAAATGGCAGAGATGTTTTGAAAATTCATTTTTGCTGATCAGTGTGGTTTTGAGGAAAAGAGGCAGACATTTGACAACACAAACAGAATATTCATCCAGAGGGAAATAAGAGTGCAAGAAAACATGGTTATTGGTGGTAAGTCCTGATGCCAAGAAAGCATTCGAAAGAATCAGCTGGTCTTAATGAGCAGCTACATGGCAAATCTGCAATGTCTGACAGGAGCATTACCAAGGGCGATATATGAAGGGTTGGAAGCAAGAATTAAGTTGTGGGGGGTCTTTTATGACAAGCTGCTTTTTAACAGAGGAACAAGGCAGGGATTGTCCTCTATCCACACCGTTACTTACGTTATACTTAGAGCCAGTAGCAAATACATTAAGGGATTCACAAACTCAAGCATATAACTGGCACGGTTCTCAAGAACTGAGCTTTATTTACAGTTCACATTATTTTGTACATGACAAATCTACAAAAGAAAATTTTAGTGTTATAGAGTAATTTGAGCCAGTTTCAACATTTTTTTGTAAAACAAAACAAAAGATAAAACAAATGCTATAAGCAGTAAACTATATACCCATTTATAACCTGATTCAACAATACCAATACCTAACGAGGATAATATAAAGTAATGAGGTGTCTGGATTGAAAAGGAATCTGTTATAACAACTAAGGATATGTGGGAAGAAACTAAAGAAAAGGTGTTACAAGAGAAACTGGAAGCTGTTGATTATTGATATTAACAGTAAGATACAAGTAGAGAAAATATTTTTAACCCCTTAGCCTTGTACACAAGTCAAGCATATATTTATTTATCAATAAAAGTTGTTGCGTCATTCAGCTTTTCCCGGTTAGGGGTCACCACAGCGGAACTCCGGTCTGCTAATGACTGGCAGTAGATTTTTACGTGCAGAGTTGCCAGCCCTGACGCACAACCTTCAACGAAGGTACGCCCATTCACGAATGTCTCCACACAGAAGACGCTCTAGCTGAGAATCGAACAGGACAACGTCTTACTGTGAGGCGACAACGCTACCGCAGCATCACCACCGCAGTATTTATATTTATCAATAAAAGTAGTGAAGATAATTAAAAGAAGAGCGTTGAAGGAATTTGATAGGAGAAGAGGACAAGAGTTAAGTAGAATAAGGATGTAGATGTTGGGTGTAAGCTCTGGATTATTCACACTGGAATTACAAGAGCTAAAAACCTTTATGGAGAATGCAGAAATAAGTTCTAGCTCAACAGCCTAATTAAGTTCCTATGAACCTACAAGTCGATTCAGAGAACAAGAAGGTACTTTACAGCTCCACAGTTAAGGGTCGTATACGTAACTCAAAGTAGAAAAGGATGATAATGACAATCCTTAAGGAAAATAAAGAAAAAATACAGAATATTATATTCTTTTAGTAGAAAGTGTTTTAAGAATTTAGCCAAAGTAGGAATGGAGAAAGAAGATTTTTACTAATAGGAATGTCTGGAATCGGGGTATATAAAACAGGGAAGAGGAGGCTAGAACTCACTGGAGAAAATTAGCAAAGTATACTGAGAGCAAACCACTCCAGCAAAAAATAAGTGCAGGATGAAGTTACCAGAAGTTTGGACTGCAGGTTGGAGACTGCCTTCCATAGAAGACATTAAGAGAGTACATGGTAAAGAAAAGTGCATACAGGAGTGCCGAGTGAATGATCAGCTCTAGTGGAGTTTTTAGAAGAGTCTAGAGCAGAAGTTCCTGTTTGGAAAAAAAAAATAAGCAGGGAGTTTAAAATGCTGTATAATTATAAGACTATCAGAAGACATTAAGAAATACTGGGAAAAGAAAACAGAAAGGCAAATTACAAAGTAACAAGGTGAAGCAATATGAAAGGCTTCCATGTATACAACAAATTCCAGATAGTTTAGGATTTTTGCAATTAAGTGTTTGCATATGTATTTTTATACCCCAAGTAGTCTTTAGATGGCTTTTCTTCAGGTAAAAAGCAAATACTGGAGGTATGATGTTACAGAAAGAGAGAGAACAGAGGAGGGTAGCCAGTTGGCTGGTTTTAAAAATTCCCTAAAGAGATGTCAGACATAAATATTGGGGTGACAAATGGTTGTATCTATGGAAATGATTTTGAGCTTGGCTATATAATCTAAATCATATAAACATTGTAAGGCCATGCAAAGCACTGTGTTACTGGCTGCCAAAAAACGCAACTACTAGAAAATTGAAATCAGAATCTAATTCTAATGTAAAGAAAGTCCTGTAAAAAGAGATAAAAGAACTGGAGTAAGGAGCTTTAGAAAATGGAAGGAGCAAATTTTATAGAAGTAAATGGAATTTGTGGGAACAATGCATACAGAATGATGTTCAGGAACAGTAAGACTTAAAGGGCAATAAGAACTGAGCAACTTATGCAACACTGGGATGAAAAAGTACAGTTTTGTACCTACCATAAATGTAGATGTTCGAAGATCCACATTGCTGCAGTCATAACCTGTGGGTAGTCCGCTGTCCTCGGTCGGCCCGAATACCAAAGTGTTAGGCTGGCGTCGGTCATGGTCGCTCAGATCTGACGTCAGTACGCCGTGGTATTAAAGCACATGACCGACGTCATATCCTCAGTCTTTCTTGCCCCAGATGTCAGAAGGCCCTAAAAAGAAAGGCCATAGCCAAAAAACAGAAAACCTCCAAAACCCATGTACAAACAATATTTACAACCCAAACCACACAACTACTCCCAACTACAGAGGGGAAGGAGGGAGGGGACTGCAGCAATGTGGATCTTCGAACATCTACATTTATGGTAGGTACAAAACTGTACTATGTTCTTCATCTCACATTGCTGCAGTCATAACCTGTGGGTAGAATCCCAAAGCAAAGGTAAAGGGAGGTTGGCAAAATCATAAAGCATAGGGAGCTGCTAACATGCCCTGTAAAACTGCAGTGGCAAACCCAGCCCTAGATTTGGAATAAAGAGGGAGATGGTAATGTTTAGAAAAAGTGTGTACTGAACTCCAAGTAGCTGCTTCCAAAATATCTTTAGTAGCTACACCCCTTAAAAAAGCAGTAGAAGTGGCAGTAACCCTAGTGGAATGAGGTCTGATTCCAGCCGGAATCTCCTTACCATGATGAGAATAACAAAAAGCAATACAATGGCCAATCCACTTCGAAATAGTTTGTTTTGAAACAGGTTTCCCCTGGGAGCCCAAAGCAAAAGAAACAAATAACTGTTGAGACTGTCTGAACCCTTTAGTACTGCTCAAATAATAACGTAACTGCCTGTGAATATCTAAAGTGTGTAAAATTTTCTCCCCTTTATTTTGGGGATCAGCATAAAATGTAGGCAAATGAATAGATTGGTTCAAGGCCACATTTGAAACCACTTTAGGCATAAAAGTAGGGTTAGTACGCAGGGATACCCTATCCTTATGAAAAATCAGGAAGGGTTCAACTGCCATTAGAGCCTGTAATTCAGATACCCTTCTAGCAGACGTAATGGCCAACAAGAAAGCAGTCTTCCAAGACAAAAACTTCAACTCAGATGAAGCTGCAGGTTCAAAAGGAGGTAAAGTGAGTTTTTCCAACACAAAATTGTGATCCCAGGAAGGAGTAGGAGCTCTACGTGGGGGTCTTATGTTCTTTGCCCCTCTAAGAAATTGCTTAAACAAAGGATGAGAGAACAATGGTGGGTTACAGTCATAGTGAGCAGAAATGGCTGCAGCATGAACTTTCACGGAGGAGAAAGACAAACCCTTGTCTAATAATTCTGTAAGATACTGAAGTGAAACACTCAAATTAGGCCCTGAAACATCAAAGCTCTTTGCTTTGCTCCAAATAAAAAATCTCCTCCATTTATCAGCATAAACTTTCCTTGTACTAGGCCTTCTGGCCTCCAAAATGACATTCAAAACTTGTTGAGGAAGCTGCGACCCCTCCAGGTACTAGAACAGAATATGCCAGGTCGTCAGATGCAGGGACTGTATCCTGATATTGAGGAAATGATTGCCTGCCTGGGACAAAAGGTGTGGAATTGATGGCAAAGGCCAAGGGGGCTCCTGTACTAAACTCCTCAGCAGAGGGTACCAGTGCTGCCGTGGCCAATCCGGAGCTATTAGAATCATGGAGGGCTTGTCCTGTCTGACCTTCAAGAGCACCTTGGGAAGGAGAGGCAGAGGAGGAAAGGCATAGACGTGAAGATTGTTCCAACTGAATGATAGAGCATCCACTTTCCAAGCTTTCGGATGAAACATCTTTGTGCAAAACTTTGGCAACTGGAAATTTAGTGGAGAAGCGAACAGATCTATGTCTGGAGTCCCCCAAATCACTGTCAACTGTCAAAATACATGAGGATCCAATTTCCACTCGTGGGGATCCACCATCTGTCTGCTCAAAACATCCGCTAAGGAGTTCTGTGCTCCTGGCAGAAACCTTGCCTGAAGAGTGAGGTGCAAACTGAGAGCAGTCTCCCACAAAATCATAGCTTGCCTGCAAAGAGGGTAGAATGAGTTCCCGCTTGCTTGTTGATGTACCACATGACAGTTGTGTTGTCTGTTTGAATCAACACTTGTCCTGGGTGAAGTAGATCCTTGAAAGCCATCAATGCAAATTGGACTGCTAACATCTCCTTCAAGTTGATATGCAAATGCTGAAGTCTGGCAGGCCACGTGTCTTGAACCCATTTTCCATTGAGGTGTGCTCCCCAAGCCTTGTCTGAGGCATCTGTCGTTAAAATCTGACCTCTGGTCGGGGCACAGAGAGTCCCTTGTTTAGGTGACATTCCTGAGCCCACCACAAAAATTCCTTTTGAATGCAAGGTATTATCTGAATAACAGTGTCCAAATCGTGGCAGTGTTGAGTCCATACACTTTTGAGATACCATTGTAGCTTCCTCATATGCAGTTTGGCATTGGGAAGCACCAGAATACAAGATGCCATGAACCCCAAGGCCTGAAGGACTGTCCTTGCAGTCAGCCTGGACCGTAGAGACAACTGTTGGAAGTAAAGTGTAAGATTTCTTTGCTTGTCCGGGGTCAAAAAAGCCATCTGAGAGGCTGCATTCAGTCTCACACCCAGAAAGCACATTTCCTGAGAGGGTACTAGACTGGACTTTGTTTCGTTCACAGAATACCCTAGGCACCTTAACACTGCCATAACATAGTGTAGATGGTGAAGTAGTTTGTCTTTGTCTTGAGCAAGAATCAGGCAATCGTCCAAATAGGGATAAATTTGTATTCCTCTTAACCTTAAGAAGGCTATCACTGGAGCCAGAACCTTTGTGAACACCCTGGGTGCAGTAGATAAGCCAAAGGGCAATGCAGAGAACTGATAATGTAAAGTCCCAGCCCGAAAACGCAGGAATCTCCTGCAACTGGGCCTGATAGGAATATGAAGATGAGCCTCTTTGAGATCCAGAGTTACCATCCAGTGATCTTTGCCCAACAGAGGCAGAAGTTGTTGCAAAGTCAACATTTTGAATTTTGGAATGTCCAGGTAGGTGTTGAGGATAGATAAATCCAAAATTGGCCTCCAAGTGTTTCCTTTCTTTGGTACAAGAAACAGGCGAGAATAAAATCCTAGGCCCACTTCTGACAGAGGGACCTGCTGTATAGCCCCAACTTCCTTTGATGCACAAGGTGCTATTGAAGATCAAAGAGGACTGTCCAAGGATCATTCTGATAGCTCCAGACTGGCCAAGGCAACATTGGTACCCATTGCTGAGGAGCATGTCTCGGGAACAAATATGGCCACTACCCCTGGTTCCCTTGCTGTTAACACAGAACTACAACAACAATCTGCATCCAAACCTGAAAACTCTGCAGCTGACTGCCTGGAACATTGTATAAGACCAATTAACCCAAATTTATCCCAAAGGGTTAAAGACATTATCCTTGAGGCTCGCAGACCCTCAACAAGAAAAAATTATTCAGCAAAATGGAAAAGATATCTCATTTGGTGTACTGCAAAAGGAGAAGATGTGTCACTGGTAAACATAGCCAACATCCTGGAATACTTGGCAGAGCTCTTCCACACAGGCCTGTCCTATTCCTCCATCAAGATTCATGCATCAGCTATTTCAGCAGAATACGACTTGGATCCTCCTGTCTTCTCACATCCTCTGTTCAGACAGTTTCTGAGAGGAATTATAAATGTAAAGCCTCCTAGGAAGCCACCATTACCAGCATGGGACTTGAACTTTGTGCTAGAAAAATTGACACTTCCTCCTTTCGAACCAGCAGCATCAGCAGAATTGCAATACTTATCATGGAAGACTGCTTTCATGCTGGCAATCACTTCAGCAAGAAGGGTATCTGAACTTCAGGCATTAATGGCAGTACAACCCTTCCTGATCTTCCATCAAGATAGAGTGTCCATGAGGACAAATCCTTCCTTTATGCCTAAGGTGGTCTCCAGAGTTTCTTTAAATCAGGCTATCCACCTACCTACATTCTTCCCCAACCCACAGAACAGGGGAGAAAGACTGCTGCATACCTTGGATGTACATAGACAATTACACTACTACCTGGACAGGACCAAGGGCAATAGAAAAACTGACCAGCTACTGGTAGCATATGCAACAGGAAGGGAAGGAAAAGCAATTTCAAAACAGACAATCTCCAAGTGGATAGGAAATTGCATTAGATTTTGTTACTCCTACCATGGAAAGAAAACTCCAGAGAACATCAGGCCTCACTCTACAAGGGCTACAGCCACTACCACAGCCTTCTTACGAGGAGTGGCTACCAAGGACATTTTAGAGGCTGCTACTTGGAGCTCCGTGCATACATTTGCCAAGCATTATAATTTACCATTATACTCTAGATCCCGAGCAGGTTTTGCCACTGCTGTTTTAAAACTTGTAGCCTCGGGCTATAATGTCCAACACCCATTTGTCCTGGGTGACTAAAAGCCAATTTTGTCTGAAAAGTGCCAACTTTCCTCCCAGAGGAGCTGCCAGACAGGAAGGATCTGGCAGCTGAAGATGCAGGTCATTGGGTCTGTTTACGAAAGGACTGGCCCCTGCCCTCACCTGTAGATTGTGCAGGGGAACTCCACGTTCTAGGCCTGAAAGAACCCTGAGCTCTGCCCCTACCACGCCTAGATCTGCCCCTAGACTGTAAATCAGAAGAAGGGTAAGCCCATCCCTTAGTAGGCCAATTTCTGCTAAACTTAGGGGGCTGCACCTGCAAAAAATCCTTAACAGTCTGCATAGACTTAGCTTTGTCTTCCATTTTCTTCAAGACAGACTCCACAGGAGAACCAAACAAAACTTCAGACTGAAGAGGAGCATCCAAAATTCGAGCTTTAACATGCTCTGACAAGTTCTGATCCTTAAGCCAGGCGTGCCTACGAATAACTGATCCAGTGGCAGCCACCCTGGAAGAAGCCTGTAAAGCATCAAAACCACACTGCAAAGAATGCTTACCCACCTGATCAGAGGCATGAACCAAATCCTGTAATTCCTTACACTCTATGCCCTCTGCCAAAGCATCTACCTTAGACTTTAACTGAGTAAGGAGAAAATTCTGGTACTTCAACATATGAAACTGGCAATTCAAAGCCCTCATTGCTAGAGTGGAAGAGGTATACACTTTTTTACCCCACCTATCCAAAGCTCTAGAATCTTTATCCATAGGAATTGGATTCTTTACAACAGAAGCCCTGACACCCTTAGGACCCTGGCTAATAGTTTCTGGGTCAGCCCTTGGGCTCTTATACAGATATTTATGAGCCTCTGGCACTCTGTAATACCTATCTGGTTTAACCGGTGCAGGAGGCAAAGAGTCTGGATTAAGGGAAGCCTCAGAGAAAACATCCTGAACAACATCCAAAACAGGAGGTATAGCCAAGGGCCTATGTTGTGGTAAAAACAAAAATTCCCTAAGCCTCTTTCGGGAATCTGAGAAATCCTGACCTTCCCATTTAAAATGCTCCCTCACAGAATGCAGGGTTTCTGAAAAAGAAAAATCCTCTGGGGGAGAAGCAGAAGGACTAGAATCCTCTGCATCTGAATCAGAATAAGGAGGAAAATCCTGAATGTCTTCAGCCGAAGACTCTGAGTAATCTGAAGAATGTTCCAAACCTTCCACCTCTGGCTCCACCCTAGGCCTCTTATCTGGGGGGGGCATAGAACCCCTGATTAAGGAAATCAAATCTTCTGCCATTTTTAGCATGTGTTTTTTAGGTACAGAACCTGCAGAAAGTACAGTTTTGTACCTACCATAAATGTAGATGTTCGAGGATTCCATTGCTGCAGTCCTGACTATTGGGTATAGTCCGCCTCCAGTCGGCCCGAATACCAGAGTATAAGGCTGACGTCGGTCAGGGCGCATTAGACTGACGCCAGTACGCCAGGGTACTAATGCGCATGACCGACGCCATATCCTCAGTCTTTTCTTGCCCCAGATGTCAGAAGACCCTAAAAAGACAAGTCCCAAAAACCTGCACCAAAACATGTACAATATATACAACAATATATACAAAAATATAAGCATGTAAACTCACCTACACAACCACCCCTAAATACAGAGGGAAGGAGGGAGGGGACTGCAGCAATGGAATCCTCAACATCTACATTTATGGTAGGTACAAAACTGTACTATGTTCTTCGCCTTCCATTGCTGCAGTCCTGACTATTGGGTAGAATCCCAAAGCAGAGGTAAGGGAGGCTGGCAAATCATAAGGAAGTAGGAGCTGACAACATGCCTTGCAAAACAGCTGTGGCAAAACCAGCCCTAGACTTAGAGTAGATAGGAAGGTGATAATGCTTAGAGAAAGTATGCACTGAACTCCAAGTAGCTGCTTCCAAAATATCCTTAGTTGCCACCCCCTTAGAAATGCTGTTGAAGTGGCAGTAGCCCTAGTGGAATGAGGCCTAATCCCAGCTGGAATCTCCTTGCCATGATGGGAATAACAAAATGCAATGCAAAAGCCAATCCACCTAGAAATAGTTTGTTTTGACACAGGCTTGCCCTGTGAACTCAAAGCAAAAGAAACAAACAATTGCTGAGACTGCCTAAAATCCTTAGTCCTGCTTAAATAATAACGAATTGCCTGTGTACATCTAAAGTGTGCAAAATCTTTTCCCCTTTATTTTGAGGGTCTGCAAAAACGAGGCAAATGAATAGTTTGGTTTAAAGCCACACTAGAAACCACCTTAGGCATAAAAAGAAGGATTAGTACGTAATGATACCCTATCCTTATGGAAAATCAAAAGGGCTCTACTGCCATAAGGGCCTGCAACTCAGACACCCTTCTTGCAGAAGTAATAGCCAACAGAAAAGCAGTCTTCCATGACAAGTATTTCAATTCAGCAGTAGCTGCAGGCTTAAAAGGTTGTAGAGTAAGGTTTTCCAACACAAAATTGAGATCCCAAGCAGGAGTAGGAGCTCTGGGGGTCTTATATTCTTTGCCCCTCTAAGAAACTGCTTGAACAAAGGATGAAAACAAAGGTGGGTCACAATCATAGTGAGCTGAAATTGCTGCAGCATGAATCTTAATGGAAGAGAAGGACAAACCTTTGTCCAATAATTCAGTAAGATATTGAAGAGCCACACTCAAATTAGGCTCAGAAATCTCCAAATTCTTTGCTGTACTCCAAAATAAAAATCTCTTCCATTTTTCATGACACTCTCCTTGTACTAGGTCTTCTAGCTTCCATAATCACATTTAAAACTTGTTGAGGAAGTTGAGACCTGCTGTGTTTCAACACAGAATATGCCAGGCTGTTAGATGAAGAGAGTGAAGCTTGACATTGAGCAGATGACCGTCCTTCTGAGATAACAGATGAGGAATCAGAGGTAAAGGCCATGGAGGCTTCTTTACCAGACTCCGTAGTAGTGGGTACCAGTGTTGCCGAGGCCAATCTGGAGCTATCAAAATCATCCTTGGCCTGTCTTGTCTGACCTTTAATAGTACCTTTGGAAGAAGAGGCAGAGGTGGAAAGGCATACACATGAAGGTTTTTCCAACTGAAAGACAGAGCATCCACTTTCCAAGCTGTGTGATGAAACCCTTTGTGCAATACTTTGGCAGCTGGTGGTTTAGTGGAGAAGTTTAACAGATCTATGTCTGGAGTTCCCATGACATTGTCAGTTTCTGAAATACATGAAGATCCAGTTTCCACTTGGGGATCCATGATTTGTCTGCTTAACACATCTGCTAAGGAGTTCTGTGCTCCTGGCAGAAACCTTGCCTGAAGAGTTAATTGCAGGCTGAGCGCAGTCTCCCATAAAATCATTGCTTGCCTGCATAGAGGATAAGAATGTGTTCCCCTTGCTTGTTGATGTACCACATGACAGTTGTGTTGTCTGTTAGAATCAACACCTGCCCTGGAAGAAGTAACTCCTTGAAAGCCATTAATGCAAACTGGACTGCTAACATCTCTTTCATGTTGATATGTAGATGCTGTAGTCTGGCAGGCCACTTGTCTTGTATCCACTTTCCATTTAGATGAGCTCCCAAGCAATGTCCGAGGCATCTGTCGTTAAGATCTGACTTGCCTCTGGCCGGGTCACAGAGAGTCCCTTGTTTAGGTGACATTCCTGAGCCCACCACAAGAATTCTTTTGAAGGCAAGGTATTATTTGAATGACAGTGTCCAAATCCTGGCAGTGCTGTGTCCATACATTTTGAGATACCATTGTAGCTTCCTCATATGCAGTTTGGCATTGGGAAGTACCAGAATACAAGATGCCATGAACCCTAATGCTTGAAGGACTGTCCTTGCAGTCAGCACGGACTG
Source organism: Protopterus annectens (assembly GCF_019279795.1). Lineage (NCBI taxonomy): Eukaryota > Metazoa > Chordata > Ceratodontiformes > Protopteridae > Protopterus > Protopterus annectens. Next base: position 250,636,666 of record NC_056750.1, on the reverse strand, counting down.
ATGAGATAGTTGATGGAAGTAAAGTGACAGACTCTTTTGTTTGTCCGGGGTTAAAAAGGCCATCTGGGCTGCTGTATTCAGTCTCACACCCAGAAAGCACATGTCTTGAGAGGGTACTAGACTGGACTTTATTTCGCACACAGAATACCCTAGGCATCTTAGCACTGCTATAACATATTCCAGATGCTGTAGAAGGTCTTCCTTTTCTTGAGCCAGAATCAGGCAGTCGTCCAAGTAAGGATAGATTTGAATTCCTTGAAGCCTGAAGTAAGCTATCACTGGAGCCAGAACCTTTGTGAATACTCTGGGCGCAGTAGATAAGCCAAAGGGCAATGCAGAGAACTGATAATGAGAATTTCCAGCTCGAAACGCAGATACTTCCTGCAACTTAGCCTTATAGGCACATGAAGGTAAGCTTCCTTGAGATCTAAAGTTACCATCCAGTGATCTTTGCCCAGCAGAGGTAAAAGCTGTTGTAACGCCAACATCTTGAACTTGGGAATGTCCAAAACGTGTTGAGGAGAGATAAATCCAAAATTGGTCTCCACGTGTTCCCCTTCTTTGGTACAAGGAACAGGCGAGAATAAAATCCTAGGCCCCTTTCTGATACAGGGACTGGCTGAATGGCCCCTATGTGAAGTAACTGAGAAACTTGCTTGTGAGCCTCTTTCTTTGTGGAGGAGGAACGTCTGGCATGCCTTTGAAAGGGGCATTGTATGGAAATAAAATCTGTAACCGTGGTGAATGATATCCAACACCCATTTGTCTTGAGTAATGAAATCCCAATTTTCTTTGAAAAGAGACAGTCTTCCTCCCAAAGGAGCTGCCAAACGTGAATCTGCTGGCAGCTGAAAAGACATGTCATTGGGTTTGTGTACGAAAGGACTGACCCCTGCCCTCACCAGAAGTCTGAGCAGGTGAACTCCTGTTCTAGGCCTAAAAGAACCTTGAGCCCTGCCCCTACCACGCCTAGACCTACCCCTAGACTGGGAATCATAAGCAGGATATGTCCACCCCTTAGCAGGCCAATTTCTACTAAACTTTGGTGGCTGCACCTGCAAAAAATCTTTAACAGTTTGCATAGACTTAGCTTTGTCCTCCATTTTCTTTAAAACTGCTTCCACAGGCGATCCAAACAACACATCAGACTGTAAAGGAGCATCCAAAATCCTTGTCTTAACATGCTCAGCTAAATTCTGATCCTTCAACCAAGCATGCCTGCGAAGAACAGAACTGGTAGCAGCCACCCTCGAGGAGGCCTGTACAGCATCAAAACCACATTGCAAAGAATGCTTACCCACTTGTTCAGACACGTGAACCAAATCCAGCAACTCTTTACACTCAATACCTTCCGCCAAAGCATCCACCTTAGATTTCAATTGTGAAAGGAGATAATTCTGATATTTAAGCATGTGAAACTGACAATTCAATGCTCTCATGGCTAGAGTGGAAGAAGTATACACTTTCTTTCCCCACCTATCCAAAGCCCTTGCCTCTTTATCAGTGGGAACAGGATTTTTAACCACAGAAGCCTTTACACCCTTAGGCCCTTGAGAAATAGTTTCTGGGTCCGCCCTAGGACTCTTAAACAAATATTTATGAGCTTCGGGCACCCTATAATACCTATCAGGCTTAACAGGAGCAGGAGGCAAAGAGTCAGGGTTCAGGGAAGCCTCTGCAAAAACATCTTCCACCACATTCAACACAGGAGGAATAGCTAAAGGCCTATGCTGGGGTAAAAACAAGAATTCACAAGCCTTTTCCTGGAATCAGAGTAATCCTGGCCTTCCCATTTAAAGTGCGCCCTCATGGAATGCAGAGTCTCTGAAAATGAGAAATCCTCAGGGGGAGAAGCTGTAGGAGTGGAATCATCCACATCAGAATCAGAATAAGTAGGATACTCCTGCATATCTTCCACAGAAGATTCTGAAGCCTCTGAACACTGTTCAAAACTATCAAACTCGGTTCCACCCTAGGACTCTTATCAGGCAGGGGCATAGAACCTCTAATCATAGTAATCAAATCTTCTGCCATTTTAAGCATATGTTTCTTAGGTACAGAACCTGAAATGCTAGGAGAAGCCCCACTGAAGCTGAACTAGGCCTACCTCTCAAAGAAGTTTTGGCAACAGAAGGAGAGGCTCTAACTACCTTAGGAAGAGAGGGAAGAACAGTCACCTGAGAAGCCCCTCAGCCTGGCCTACCTCCTGAGAAGGCACATCCTGTAATAGTATAGTTTCTGCCTGGGACTCCATGGAAACTCCTGGCAAAACCTCCGCTCCACTGAGCCTTCTAAAGAACCGACATCCGGGACTGCCGGTTCATCAACCCTAGGCTTCACTGTTTTATCCTTGCTTCTTGAGGAAGCGGGCGTGGAGCATCCGGCGGCATTTTATAATTGCAACGCTTCCCAAACACTAACCTGGCACAGTCTAACCTCCTCTTAATAGTGCGTTTGTTAAACCTAGCACAAGAGCGGCAACCAACAACGCCGTGCTCAGGCCCTAAACAAGGTATACACAAGGTATGATAATCCCTATGAGGTATCTGTTTCCCACAAGAAATACAGTTATTCACTTTTCTGACATCCGCAAAATACTGAGGCAAGAAAAACCAAATGTTCAACGGGTACTTAGCCAACTCTGTTTCGTCTGAAACTCCGGCTCGAAATATTTCAGAACGCCAACCTGCACTCGCAAAACTGCTTCTGCATCGACCATGCGGCAAAAAAGACTGAGGATATGACGCCGGACATGCGCATTAGTACCCTGACGTACTGACGTCAGTCTAATGCGCCCTGACCGACGTCAGCCTTATACTCTGGTATTCGGGCCGACTGGACGCGGACTATATCCAATAGTCAGGACTGCAGCAATGGAAGACGAAGAACATCTAGGACTGACACCAGAGGAAGACAAACCAGGCCTGACCTTGGAAGGTACCTTAGAGACAGAAGGGGAAGGCCTAACCACCTTATGCAAAGAAGGGAGTACAGCAACCTGAGAGGCCCCCTCAGCCTGACCAGACTCCTGAGAGGCCACATCTTGCAAAATTAATGGCTCCCCCTGAGACTCAGCTGAAACCTCGGCTGGATCCACAGATTCCACCGTAGTTTCTAAAGAACCGGTGTCCGGAACGGACGACTCATCCTGCTTGGACTTTAACGATTTTTCCTTGCGCTTCTTAGCGGTAGCGGCGCCGGAGGATCCGACGGCATATTGTAATTACACCGCCACGAAGACAAGCCTAGCGCAATCTAACCTACGTTTAATGGTGCGCTATTAAATCTAGCACAAAGCGACACCCGACTACGCCGTGCTCAGGCCCCAAACAAGGAATACAGAGAGTGGTAATCCCTATGAGGTATCTGTTTCCCACAAGAAATACAATTATTCACTTTTCTGACATCCGGATTTAACTAAGGCAAGAAAAGACAAAATATTCCCAACGGGTACTTAGCCCAACTTGGTTTCGGTCTGAAACTCAGAATACGAAAATTTCAGAACGTCGAACAGCACTTGCAAACGCTGCTTCTGCTTCGGACCATGCGGCAAGAAAGACTGAGGATATGACGTCGGTCATGCGCTTTAATACCACGGCGTACTGAAGTCAGATCTGAGCGACCATGACCGACGCCAGCCTAACACTTTGGTATTCGGGCCGACCGAGGACAGCGGACTACCCACAGGTTATGACTGCAGCAATGTGAGATGAAGAAAGTACAGTTTTGTACCTACCATAAATGTAGATGTCCGAACAGGATAGCATCTGCAGTCCTTACAAATGGGTTGTCCTGTCGTCAGGCAGCCCTTCGGTCGGCCGGATTCCAAAGTCTGGGTCTGGCCTCGGCTGGTGTCGCACTTCAGCCGACGTCATAGCTGCAGTTCTTCGGGTATAAAGGCATCAGCCGACGCCATTTTCCTCAGTGTTTCTTGCCCCAGATGCCAGTTGCCCTCTTGGATAGCTAAATTTTTGGATAAATGCCAATGTTTCCAAATAGTAGAAGGCAAACACATAAAATTATCATGTATGTACATATATACAAACAAATACACCATAAGAGATCCCCCCCAGCTAGCTATTAGGTGGGCAAATACCCTAGGAGTACCACAGAGGGAAGGAGGGTGGGTAATGACTGCAGATGCTATCCTGTTCGACATCTACATTTATGGTAGGTACAAAACTGTACTATGTCCTTCAAGGATGCATCTGCAGTCCTACAAATGGGTAGAATACCATAGCCAAACTAGGGAGGAGGAAAGAAATTATGGTGTAGTTAGGATCCCTTGCAAAACAGCAGTGGCAAACCCTGCTCGATCTAGAGTATAAAGGTAAGTTATAATGCTTGGCAAATGTATGCACGGAGGTCCAAGTAGCAGCCTCTATAATGTCCTTGGTAGCCACTCCTCGTAAGAAAGCTGGGGTAGTGGCTGTAGCCCTTGTAGAATGAGGCCTTATGTTCTGTGGAATTTGCTTTCCATGGTAGGAGTAACAGAATCTAATGCAATTCCCTATCCACTTGGAGATTGTCTGTTTGGAAATTGCTTTTCCTTACCTTCCTGTTGCATATGCTACCAGAAGCTGGTCAGTTTTTCTATTGCCCTTGGTTCTGTCCAGGTAGTAGCGTAACTGTCTATGTACATCCAAGGTATGCAGCAGTCTTTCCCCCCTGTTCTGTGGATTGGGAAAGAAGGTAGGTAGGTGGATTGCCTGGTTTAAAGACACTCTGGATACCACCTTAGGCATAAATGTAGGATTAGTTCTCATGGACACTCTATCTTGATGGAAGATTAGGAAGGGTTGTACTGCCATTAAAGCCTGTAGTTCAGAAACCCTTCTTGCTGAGGTAATTGCCAGCAGGAAAGCAGTTTTCCAGGATAGGTGTTGAAGATCTGCTGTTGCTGCTGGTTCAAAGGGGAAGTGTCAATTTTCTAGTACAAAGTTCAAGTCCCATGCTGGCAATGGTGGTTTCCTAGGAGGTTTTACATTCTTAATTCCTCTCAGAAACTGCCTGAGTAGAGGATGTGAAAAGACAGGTGGATCGAAGCTGTATTCTGCAGAAATAGCTGATGCATGTATTTTGATGGAGGAATAGGACAGGCCTGAATGGAATAGCTCTGCCAAATACTCCAGGATGTTGGCAATGTCTACCTTTGACACATCTTTGGCCCTCTCGGTACTCCAAATGAGAAGCCTTTTCCATTTTCCTGCATAGTTCCTTCTTGTTGAGGGCCTGCGGGCCTCTAGGATAATGTCTTTAACCCTTTGGGATAAATCTGGGTTAGCTGCTCTTATGTAATGTTCCAGGCAGTCAGTTGCAGAGTTTTCAGGTTTGGATGCAGGATGTTGTAGTCGCTCTGAGTTAACATCAAGGGAATCAGGGGCAGTGTCCACATTCTCCCCCGGGACATGCTCCTTAGTAATGGGTACCAATGTTGTCTTGGCCAATCTGGAGCTATCAAAATTATCCTTGGACGTTCCTCTTTAATTTTCAATAGCACCTTGTGCATCAAAGGAAGAGGTGGGAAAGCATATGCTGTCAGGCCTTTCCAACTGAAGGATAGAGAGTCCACCTTCCAAGCAAGTGGGTGGTATGTCCTTGTGCAAAATTTCTTGAGCTGGTGATTGAGTGGGGATGCGAATAGGTCTATTTGTGGCAATCCCCATTTCTTTGTGATGGCCTTGAAGATGTCTGGGTGTAGCATCCATTCGTGAGCATCCGAGGTAGTTCTGCTTAATATGTCTGCTAGGATGTTTTCTTTTCCCGGTACAAAAATTGCTTGTAACTGAATGTTGTAACTCAGAGCCATATTCCATAGGTCCAGGGCCATTCGGCATAGAGGGTATGAATGAGTGCCTCCCTGTTTGTTGATGTACCACATGACTGTGGTGTTGTCTGTCCTTATCAACTGGCCTTCTTGGAGGAATGGTCTGAAATTCTGGATTGCTAGTTGTACTGCCAGCATTTCTTTTGATTTATGTGCAGGTGCAGCTGCTCTGGAGTCCATAAGCCTTGTATGCACTTGTCCAGCATGTGGGCCCCCCAACCGAGATCTGAGGCGTCCGTTGTGATGGTTTGGCTTGGTTGAATCCTGTGGAAGGGCAAACCTGGGTTTGACTGGCATGTCTGAGCCCACCATAGGAACTCTTGTTTCAGGCATGGAATTAGTGGTATTTCGGTTTCTAAGCTGTGCCTGTGTTGAGACCATAAATTCTTTAGGTACCACTGTAGCTTTCTCATATGTAGTCTGGCATGGGGACCAGGATTATGCAGGATGCCATGAAGCCCAAGGCCTGCAGTACTTTCCTTGCTGTTAGTTTGCTCTGCTTTGTTAATGCCAAGAAGTAGAGGAAGTTGTTCTTGTTTTTCTGCAGTTAGGAATGCCATCTGTTTGACTGTGTCCAATTCTGCACCTAAGAAGGTTATTGTTTGGGATGGTATCAGTCTTGACTTTGTTATATTGACTGTGTATCCCAGGGCCTGTAGTAAGCAAATGACTCTTTGTAAGTGTTCTGTTAGCTTGTTTTTGTTGTCCGCTTGTATCAGGCAGTCGTCCAGGTATGGATAAATTTGGATTCCTGAAGCCTGCAGTGAGCGATTACTGATGCCAGGCATTTCGTGAACACTCTCCCTGCAGTAGATAAGCCAAAGGGCAATGCTGAGAATTGATAATGCTCTGATCCTGCAAGAAATCTGAGGTATCTTCTGCAATTTGGTCGTATGGGGACGTGCAGGTATGCCTCCTTGAGATCTAGAGTCACCAGCCAATACTCCTTGCCCAGCATGGGAAGAAGTTGCTGTAGGGTCAGCATTTTGAATTTTGGAACAATGATGAATGTGTTTAAAGGGAACAGGTCGAGAATAGGCCTCCAATTTTTCTCTTTTCTTGGTACTAGGAAGAGTCTGGAGTAAAATCCCTTGCCTTGTTCCATAGGTGGTACCTTTTCCACAGCTCTCATCCTTGCTAATTGAGCTATTTGTTTTAGAGCTTCTGTCTTTTGATTTGGTGGTAGGTTTGGCATTCCTCTTTTTCCTGGTAAAGTGTGGAAATGAAACCTGTAGCCTTGGTCTTTAATTTGCAGAATCCACTTGTCTCTTGTGATATAGTGCCAGTTTTTTGAAAATAATGCTAACTTTCCGCCTAAGGGTGCTTCTATTTGTTCCCTGGTAGGCGGTGTCAAAACCAAGTCACTGTGATTGTCCTGTTGCAGTGGTAGTGGTTGTGTCTGTGCCTCGTTGGTTGTTACCTTGCCACTGGCGTCCCCTGTAGGCACCTCCTCTGGATTGATTTCTGCCTCTTGAACGCCTATTCCTGCCTCTCTGAGTTTTAGAGGAGTCTGGAAAGGACCAATTTTTGGAAGGCCAGTTCCTGCTAAACCTTGGAGGCTGAACCTGCAAGAAATCTTTCACTGTTTGTACAGATTTTGCCTTCTCTTCCATTTTCTTCAGTACCTGTTGGGCAGGAGAACCAAATAAACTGACCTTATCCATAGGAGCATCTAATAGCTTTGCTTTAACATGATCCGCAAGACCTGTTCTTTCAACCATGCATGCCTTCTTATAACTGTGCCAGTCATGGCTGATCTAAATGAAGCCTCCAGTGCATCATAGCCACATTTTAAGGAATGGTTACTAACCTGTTGAATGTTATTTACCATTTCTAGAACATATTTCTTATCTAAAGAATCATCCGAGGACAGTTTCTTAGTTAACTGATCAAGCATAAACTCTTGGTATTGGATCATATGAAACTGACAGTTCAATGCTCTAGCTGAGAGAGTAGCAGAGGTGTATACTTTTTACCCCATCTCTAAGGACCTGGATTCCCTTTCAGAAGGAGAGGGTTTTAGCTGAGGTCGGTTACTGCCTTAGGCCCTGGGAAATAGTCTCAGGATCTGCGAAAGGAGCCTTGTATAAATGGTGATGAGTGTCGGGGACCCTGTAGAACCTATCGGGCTTAGCAGGGGCTGGAGGTAAGGTATCAGGAGCAGTGCAAGCATCATTAAATGCATCATCCACAACAGGAAGAACTGGAGGTATAGCTAAAGGCCTATGTTGTGGTAAGTGTAAAAAGGTCCTAAGCCTTTTCCTTGAATCTGAGAAATCTTGTCCCCCTGCCATTGGAATTGCTCTCTCATGGCATGTAAAGTTTCCCCAAAAGAGAATTCCTCTGGTGGAGAAGCAGAAGGAATCGATTCTTCAGCATCGGAATCTTCATAAGTAGAAAAAGGAGCCTCTGGATGGTCTGTATTGTCTGAATCATCAGAAGAGTCATCTGAGGACACTGGCTCAGGGGGCTCTGCTCTAGGTCTCTTTTCTGGAGGTTGAGAGGCCCTGTCTGGGTGAGATTGGGATCCCCTTATTAAAGAGATGAGATCCTCTGCCAGAGTAAGCATTTGGGAACTGGAACTGGGCCTGTGAGTAGGGGGCTTAACAGGCACAGACTTAAAAGTTTTGGCTGCTTTGGCCCTGGCAAAGGCCTTTATAAACATGGCTGCAGGTGGCCTAGCAGCACCACGTGCTGGGGTAGAAACATCCAAAGGGATGGTGTCCGATAAATCTTGTGAAACCACAGTAGTAGGTAAAACTTCAGAGGCCGATTCAGCTAGGGTAGAAGGGGCCTCGGTAGTAGTCATGGATTTGGCTGAAGATTGAACCGTTTGCTCGGTTTCGGCCGAAACAGAGACACTCGCAGTTTGCTTAACCGTGGTTTCGGCCGAAACCGCGCGAGTGTTGGTCCTTTTCTTGCGCTTAACAATTTGAGTAGTCGGAGGATCCGATGGCATTATGTACGCAAAATCTGAGCCGAAAAACTGTTCAGCAAACTCCGACCGACGCGTCCGCTCGGTTGAAAGAAGCACAGGCTAAACAAGCTGCTACGCCGTGGTCTGGGCCTAAACAAGGTAAGCAGTAAGAGTGGAAATCTTTATGAGGTATTTGTTTCCCACAAGTTAAACAGTTATTCACTTTTTCTGACATCGGCTGAGGCAAGAAAGAGTCCCCAACGGGTACTTAGCTTTTTAGAAGTCTTGAAGTAGTATTCGGTAGTAGTAATCTCTGGATCTGACCGACCGGCACTTGCGAACAGCTTCTGCGTCGGGCACCACGCGGCAAGAAAGACTGAGGAAAATGGCGTCGGCTGATGCCTTTATACCCGAAGAACTGCAGCTATGACGTCGGGTGAAGTGCGACACCAGCCGAGGCCAGACCCAGACTTTGGAATCCGATCAAGGGCTGCCTGACGACAGGACAACCCATTTGTAAGGACTGCAGATGCATCCTTGAAGGACATCATCTGATAAAACACATGTATAGTGCATATTAACAATGGAAACCATTATTATGGCTTCTCTTTTCTATTATGTATGCAAACTCAAGTTTCAAATTTTAAATGTGATGATTTAATAACCAAGTTAAAAAAAAACATCAAATGGGACCCAAAAATAACCACTTAACTTTAGGTGACTGCAGTGACCCACCCATGGAGGGTCCAAGCAAAGGATAGCATCACCAGGTGTTAAAGATTTTGAGTCTCTCTAGTTCACTTCCACAGATTTGTATAATATGATGGAATTCCACTGACGTTCAGTAAACTATATAATCAGTAATGTTGGTACATGGCCCAGAGTGCGAGAAGCTTTCTGGCTTAAAATAAACCAAGTGTCACAAGCTGAGACAAGGAAAGGTTCACTTGTATCCTCTCACCACAAAACGCTTTCCATAAGATTATGTCTAACTTAGTTTCCAGAAAACAACAATCCTCTTAAGAGGGGATCAAATTCAACTTCTTTTCATGGAGTAAAACACCAAGATGTCAGACATTGTTTATCCACTGATGGCTATAAAAGCAGTTGTCCACACAACTATACATCTGAATCGCATTTACCATTAACAGCACAACCTGGAACTAGAGACTGAGAGCATATTATGTGCCAATGGCAGGCTGAAAGGGTGACTGAAACAAAAAGTTATGTACTTGCCATAATGATTGATTCATGATGTCTTGTTTTCATCTAGATCAACCTTCGAGACATTGAATTAAATCGAATATGACCTCAGCACCTTTTAGAAGCTGTGGATCCATGGCTGACTTCTCCCCTACCCATAATTCCCCATATTCCCTCAAAGTACCTCAGATACAGTTTGCCTGCTCATGCCACAAAAATTATGTAACAATCCTCTTAACAGGCTAACTTATATGAAAAGGGATATAAAGTGGCTATAAATAGAAAACAGCAATTGGGGGTTGCTCAAAGATAATATACCTGGTGAGGCCCATCCGTTCAAAGGAGGAGGAGCAGGTGACAGTTTTGGAAGGGGGGATGTTGAATCAGACAAAAACAAGACAACACTTATCTATTGTTATGGCAAGTACGTAACTTTCGTATCAGATGTTCGTTTTCATCAGATTCAACCTTTGGGACAGATTTCCAAACTACCAACACCACCTTAGTGGTGTCAAGGAAGGATATTCCTGAGAATGGTGGTGTTAAAGAACGTACGAGATCTGGACTATACATCTAGCTTGTAATGAGGAAAAAAAAAAAGTTCTAAGCTTGTTTCCCACCTTTCCTGTAACTAGTGTAGTCCAGATACAGATTTCCTGTATCCAGGACTGTTTGTAAGCTTCTGATCCCCCCCAAGCCTTTGTGTGTGGGAGGGAAGCCTTCAAGCTCATCAGTGGGAGTGGTAAACACTAGGTAGCCTACCTACCCACAACAGGAGTGGTTTCTGGCCCAGAAATTGTAGTTTAGTGGCCGTTTGGGCAGTTTTTCCTCCCCTTCAACTTTCTGGTTTAAAAGCCCACGTTTGTGCTGGTTTCCCACCTTTCCTGTAACTAGTCTAGTTCTGATACAGACTTGCTGTATTCAGGACTGTCTGTAAAGCCCTCCAAGCCTTTCTGTGTTAGAGGGAAGCCTTCTAGCTCATCAGTGGGAGTGGTAAGCACTAGGTAGCCTATCTACCACCGGAGGAGTGGATTCTGGCCCAGAAACTGTTATTTACTGAAAGTTTGAGCAGTTTTTCCATCCCTTTTAATTTTCTGGTTTAAAAGCCTGCGTTTGCGCTTGTTTAATCTCCCTCAGCGGTGCTGAGCTGAGGTAAACTATTACTGGTGCCAGAAAGTTTGATCTTCAATTTTTCCCTTAGATCTTGCTAGTGCTTTCTCTCTTGCACTTCAAATAGCCTAATCGCTTTGCACTTCAACAGGTTTTTGTAGCAATTATTATAGCACACCTAAGAGCCATCAGCACTATTCATTCTTCATGGAAATAGCTATAGTATTTAGCAGTTATGACCACCCCTCCTATCATGATTAAAGGGCAGTTCCCTGTGCTTTCTCCTATTAACCTGGTGCACTTGGGCATTCTGAGGCAGTGTAGCAAAGTACAGTTGTGTACACTTACCATAAATGTAGATGTTAGAGTGTATTCACTATTGCAGTCATCACATTTGGGTTATCATCTTGCAGTAGCCCTCAGTCGGCCTGATTATCAAAGTCTTCCTCTCTCACCACATCCATAAACCTTATCTTAGGCCTTCCTCTTTTCCTGTTACCTGGCAGCTTCATCCTTAGCATCTTTTTCCTAATATACTCTGCATCCCTCCTCAGCACATGTCCAAACCAACGTAATCTTGCCTCTCTGGCTTTGTCTCCAAACCTTCCAACCTGGGCTGACCCTCTAATATACTTGTTCCTAATCCTGTCCATCCTTGTCACACCCATTGCAAATCTTAACCTCTTCAACTCTGCCACGTCAAGCTCTGACTCCTGCCTTTTTGTCAATGCCACTATCTCCAACCCATATAACATAGCTGGTCTCACTACCCTCTTGTAGACCTTCCCTTTCACTCTTACTGGTACTCGTCTGTCACAAATCAGCCCCTGCCACTCTTCTCCATCCTGCCTGTACTCTTTTCTTCACCTCTCTTCTACACTCACCATTACTCTGAACTGTTGATCCCAAGTACTTAAACTCATTCACCTTCACCACCTCTACTCCCTGCATCCTCACCATTCCCTCTATCCTCCCTCTCATTCACACACATATATTCTGTCTTAGTCCTGCTGACCTTCATTCCTCTTCTCTCTAGAGCATATCCCCACCTCTCCAGGGTCTCCTTCACCTGTTCCTTACTCTTACTACAGATCACAATGTCATCTGCAAACATCATAGTCCACGGGGACTCCTGTCTGATCTTGTCTGTCAACCTGTCCATCACCACTGCAAATAAGAAAGGGCTCAGAGCTGATCCTTGATGTAATCCCACCTCCAGATTAAATACATCCGTCACTCCCACTGCAGACCTCACCGCTGTCACACTACCCTCGTACATATCCTGTACCACTCTTACATACTTCTCCGACACTCCCGACTTCCTCATACAATACCACAACTCCTCTTTAGGCACTCTGTCATATGCTTTCTCTAAATCCACAAAGACACAATGCAACTCCTTCTGACCTTCTCTGTACTTCTCCATCAACACTCTGAGCAAACATCGCATCTGTAGTGCTCTTTCCTGGCATGAAACCATACTGCTGGATCACTAATCATCACCTCCCTTCTTAACCTAGCTTCCACTACTCTTTCCCATAACTTCATGCTGTGACTGATCAGTTTAATCCCTCTGTAGTTACTACAGCTCTGCACATCACCCTTATTCTTAAAAATCGGTACCAAAACACTTTCTCCATTCCTCAGGCATCCTCTTCACTTTCCAAGATTTCATTAAACAATCTAGTTAAAAACTCCACTTCCATTTCACCTAAACACATCCATGCTTCCACAGGTATGTCATCTGGACCAACAGCCTTTCTATTCTTCATCCTCTTCATAGCTATCCTTACTTCCTCCTTGCTAATCCACTGCACTTCATGATTCACTATCCACACATCATCCAACCTTCTCTCCCTCTCATTCTCTTCATTCATCAACCCCCTCAAAGTACTGTTTCCATCTGCTCAACAGACTCTCCTCGCTTGTGAGTAAGTTTCCCTCATTATCCTTTAACATCCTTACCTGCTGCACATATTTACTAGCTCGGTCCCTCTGTCTAGCCAATTGGTACAGGTCCTTTTCTCCCTCCTTAGTGTCCAACCTTTTATACAACTCTTCATATGCCTTATCCTTAGCCTTCGCCACCTCTCTCTTTGCCATGCACCTCATCTCCTTATACTCTTGTCTACTTTCTTCATCTCTTTGACAATCCCACTTCTTCTTCGCCAACCTCTTTCTCTGTATACTCTCCTGTACTTCTTCATTCCATCACCAGGTCTCCTTGTCCTCCTTCCTCTTTCCAGATGTCACACCAAGCACCTTTCTAGCCATCTCTCTTACTAGCTCTGCTGTAGTTACCCAGCTATTCGGTAACTCTTCACTGTCACCCAGTGCCTGTCTTAACTCTTCCCTGAACATCACCTCACAATTACCCTTTTTCAATTTCCACCATTTGATCCTTGGTGTGCCCTCACACACATCCTCCTCTTCTTGATCACCATTGTCATCCTACAAACCACCATCCTATGCTGCCTAACTACACTTTCCCCTGCCACCACTTTACAGTCTCCAATCTCCTTCAGATTGGCCTTTCTACATAAAAAGCAACTATACCAAAAAGCTTTTAAGCATAGTAAAGTAGAATAGAGGTATAGCCAAAAGTCAGGGGGCTGGAGAGAGGGTAACCAGGACTGCAACAGTGAATACACTCGAACATCTACATTTATGGTAAGTGTACACAACTGTACTATGTTTTTCGTATTTCACTGTTGCAGTCATCACATTTGGGTAGATTCCCAAAGCTAGGGATGGGAGGACGAATTTAGGTAGCATTAGGACCAGCTACAAGGCTGTGCAAAACTGCAGTGACAAAGCTAGCTCTAGATTTAGAGAAAATTGGCAAATGGTAATGCTTGTTGAAAGTATCTACAGAACTCCAGGTAGCAGCTTCTAGGATGTCTCTGGTAGGGACACCTCTGAGAAAGGCTGTAGAGGTAGATGCAGCCCTGGTTGAACGGGGTCTAATCCCATGTGGGGTAGGCTTTCCATGGTGCTTACAGCAGAAATGAATGCAATGATCTATCCATTTAGAAATTGTTTGCTTTGAAAAAGCCTTCCCATCTGCCCCTGTAGCAAATGCCACCAGCAGTTGTTCAGATTACCTTTGAGGTTTAATCCTGTCCAAATAAAATCTAAGTTGTCTGTGCACATCTAACGAGTGCAGTATCCATTCCCCTTTGTTCTGTGGATTGGAAAAGAAGGTTGGCAAATGAATGGATTGATTAAGAGCCACATTGGATACCACCTTGGGCATGAAGGAAGGATTGGTCCTGAGGGACACCCTGTCCGCTTGAAAGATGATGAAAGGCTCCACTGCCATAAGGACCTGTAATTCAGATACCCTTATTGTTGAAGTGATTGCTAAAAGAAAGGCTGTTTTCCAAGAAAGGAATTTTAACTCTGCATTTACAGCTGGCTCAAAAGGAGGAACAGTGAGTTTTTCCAATACAAAGTTAAGGTCCCAGGCTGGAGTTGGGGCTCTCCTGGGTGGCCTTAAATTTTTGGCCCCTCTGAGGAACTGCTTGAGCAGTTGAGAGAAGATGGGTGGTTTTGTGCTGTAATGACCTGAAATGGCTGAGGCATGAATTCTGGAGTAAAAAGAAAGGCCCTTGTGAAGCATCTCAGTTAAATATTGAAGAATCTGAGGTAAATTGGGCGCAGCTGTGTCCATCCCTTGAGTTTGGTTCCAGGCACAGAATCTTTTCCATTTTTCAGCATAAGATTTTCTAGTACTAGGCCTCCTTGCCTCCAAAATGACATCCAACACTTGTTTACTGAGGGATGGTAACAGAGAGATTAGGTAATTAGCCAGGCTGCCAGGTTCAGAATCTGGCTCTCCTACTGGGACAGTGGGGTAGGGGTCTAAGGCAGGTGCCATGGGGCTAGCTGTGATACACTGCGCAAGAGGGGGTACCAGTGTTGGCGTGGCCAGTCTGGTGCAATGAGTATCATCCTTGGTTTGTCCTGTTTGATCTTTAGTAGTACTTTGGGGAGGAAAGGCACAGGAGGACAGGGTATCCATTTTCCAAGCTTGTTTGTGGAGAGTCCTTGTGCAGAATTTGTCCAATTGGTAGTTCTGGGGGGAGGCAAACAGGTCTATATCTTGGCTCCCCCATTTGTTGATCAACATGTTGAAAGTCTTTGGTTCCAGTTTCCAGTCGTGTGTGTCCATGAGATTTCTGCTTAGTTCATTTGCCAGTGTATTTAGTTTTCCTGGCAGGAACTGAGCCTGTAGATGCACTTGGTAGCTAAAGGCTGTGCTCCACAGAGCCATAGCTAGTCTGCAGAGGGGGTAAGAATGGGTACCCCCCTGCCTGTTTATGTACCACATAACAGTGGTGTTGTCAGTCTTTACTATTAATTGCCCTGGAAGAATGCGGTCCTTGAAGGCTGTCAGAGCATTCTGTGTAGCTAACATTTCTTTTTGATTGATATGCAGGTGCATTGGACTTGGGTTCCATTTGCCCTGAATGCACTTCCCTGCCAGGTGAGCCCCCCATGCATAGTCTGATGTGTCTGTTAGGGTTTGGGTGGCAGGGGGTAGACTGAATGGTAGTCCCTTGTTTTGGTGGCATGCCTTTGCCCACCAAAGGAATTCTAACCGTAGGTAAGGTATGGTAGGAATCATTGCTTCTAGATCCTGAGAATGTTGACACCATAGGCTTTTTAGATACCATTGTAGTTTCCTCATATGCAGTCTTGCATATGGAATTAGTACAATGCACGAGGCCAAGAACCCCAAGGCTTGCAGTATTTGCCTTGCAGATAGCAGGGTTTTTGTGGCCACTCGTTTGAAGTTGTCAAATGAATTTGTTTCTCTGGCGTGAGTAAAGCCATCCTGGAAGTTGTGCTCAAGCTTGCTCCCAGGAATATAATTTGTTGACAGGGTACAAGATGTGATTTCTTTTCACTTATGGTGTACCCCAGACAAGTTAACACCTTTTGTACAAATGCCAGATTATTCATAAGTGTGTCCTGGCTTTCTGCCTGAATTAGACAATCGTCCAGGTATGGGTATACTTGAATATTTCTTTTTGCCTGCATAATGCAATGACTGGAGCTAGGCACTTTGTGAATACCCTGGGCTCAGTACATAAGCAAAAGGGCAGTGCAGAGAACTGATAGTGCATGCAGCCTGCTTAGCCTGCTTTGAAGCAGTATCTTCTGCAAGATTCCGTGATTGGGATGTGCAGGTAGGCTGCCTTTAAATCCAGTGTTGCCAACCAGGCATCCTTGCCTAGCATAGGAAGTAACTGGTGAAGAGAGTTAGCATCTTGAATTTTGGAATCAGCAAAAAGGTATTTAAGGTAGAAAGGTCCAGGATAAGAAGCCATAAGTCATCTTTTCTGGGTACCAGGAAAAGTCTCGAGTAGAAACCTTGTCCCTTTTCCGGTACAGTTTAAATAGCTCTGATACTAAAGAGAGAAAGTACTTTCTTTTCAGCCTCTGCCCACTGATTTGGAGGTAGATCTGGCCAACGTTTGGGGTTGGTAATGTGTGGAAGTGAAATCTGTATCCTTGGGAAACTATAGTTGAAACCCATTTGTCCTGGGTAATGAGTTCCCAGTTTTTTGCCTGTAGAGCAATCTTTCCCCCTAAAGGAGCAGTCAGCTGAGAAGTGCTTGGAAGTTCCAAAATTAAGTCATTGAGACAGTTTACCATAGGGGGGAGTCTTATTACTCCCTGATTTGGAAGTGGGAGCCCCCCACTTCTTAGTCCTGTGCGTACCCTGGGACTGAAGCCTGGGTGTTCTGCTGGTATTGGGTTTGGACTGAAGGCCTGGAAGAGGCAGGAAAGGACCAATTCTTTGACAACCAATGCCTACTAAATCTTGGAGGCTGTACTTGTAAGAAATCTTTAACAATTTGCATAGATTTAGCTTTTTACTCCATCTTTTTAAGAACTTCTTCTGCATTGTTGCCAAATAGGCGGTCCTGATTTAAGGAAGCATTCAGCAATTTAGCTTTAACATGATCTGGCAAAGACTGCTCCTTAAGCCAAGCATGCCTTCTAAGTACAGATCCAGTGATAGCAGCTCTGCAAGATGCCTCTAGAGAATCAAAACCACACTGCAAAGTATGTTTTCCAACCTGTTCAGCAGAATGCATTAAATCTTGTAAATCCTTGTTTTCAGCACAATCAGGAATCAACATAATTTTCTCTTTAAGCAAGCCAATAATATGCTGCTGCTACTTTAAAATATAAAACTGGCAATTTAAGGACCTAATGGCCAAGGTTGCAGAAATGTATACCTTCTTACCCCATCTATCCAGTGCCCTGGAGTCTCTATCAGAGGGGGTAGGACTTTTGGCAGTAGTAGCCTTAATGCCCTTGGGTCCCTGTGAAATAGTCTCAGGATTCGCAGTAGGATTTTTTAAAAAGGAACTTGTGAGAGTCAGGAACCCTGTAATATCTATAAGGTTTTCTGGGAACAGGAGCTAAAGAGTCAGGGGCCAAGCTAGATTCCGAAAAGGCATCATCCACAATGTCTAGTACAGGAGGGATAGCTAAAGGCCTGTGCTGGGGCAGGAGTAAGAAATCCCTAAGCCTTTTTTTAGAATCAGAGTAATCCTGGCTTTCCCAACGAAAATGCTCCCTAAGAGTATGCAAGGTTTTACCAAAAGAGAAATCCTCTGGGGCGGAAGCAGTGGGAATAGAGTCCTCTGCATCAGAATCCTCATAAGTAGACAAGGGTAAATCCTGGTCATCAGAGGAAACAGAAATTTCAGAATCTTGGTCAGAAGTATCATAAGCAAATTCAGTTCTAGGTCTCTTAGAGGGGGAAGGTTGGCTTCCCTTGATTAAAGTAATAAGGTCTTCAGCCATTCTTATCATTTGTTTTTTAGGCAAAGAGGCCTGACCATGCGGTCTGGGTGTCAGTTTTCTAGGCATGGTTTGAGTTTTAGGCCTTGAAGAAGATGGTGTTGATTTAATATGCAAGTCAGTAGGCCTGAATACACCCTCAGAAGCCGGTGCCTGCACAGCGGCTCCAGACCCATCCAAGGTAGACATCAGCAGGTTCCACAGTTGAAGCATCTTGTGGCATACCGGACTCCAGATGAGTCTCAGTAGAGGCCTGCGAATCTAAAGTGGCGTGTATATCAGGGGCTGCGAAAGCACCTCACTGCGAACTGGCGACTGGCTTAGAAGCATCATCGGCAGCTTTGGATCTAGGCGGCCTGTCTCGGTCTTTATCTTTGCGTTTTATCGGAATGTCGGTAGTCGGATGGCTTTCCGAAGACATATCTGGATAATTGAACAGAGTACCAAAATATTTAGAAGTGAAAATATACAGACGACGAATAGTTCATTGCTTAAATAAGGCACAAAACCGACAGCGAGGTACGTCGTGGTCAGGGCCTAGGCAAGGAATACAGTACGAATGAAAATCTTTATGAGGTATTTGCTTTCCACAAGTAATACAATTACTGACTTTTACTGACATCGGTTTAGAGCAAGAAAAGGTTTCCCCAATGGGGTACTTAGCTTTAGTTGAAGACTTTGGTTCTGAAACTTGAAAATGAAAATTTCAGGAGTCGGCCGACCGGCACTTGCTAACTGCTTCGGGCACCGCACGGCAAAAAAGACTGATGTAATGGTGTTGGCTGCATGCTTTAAACCTCTGACTACCTGACGTCATGGAAGATGAGACAGAAACTGACGCAGGACCCAAGACTTTGATAATCAGGCCGACTGAGGGCTATTGCAAGCAGATAACTCAAATGTAAAGACTGCAACAGTGAAACACAAAGAACATCTGCCTCATGTACACAGACAACCCTATTCTCTTACCTCCCAACACTCAGACTTGTGAGAGATGCACTTATATCATCAAATTGGAAGCTATGCACTCTACAGCCAAGACCGGACTAGCTGGTCAGGAGGAGAAGGTCAACACCTGCACCACACCACATGGAACACACAGCCCTCCAGAACAACCACTATCACAGCTCTCGCATAAAAAAAAAAAAAAAAAAAAAACACAGACACCTATCTTTTGCGGAGGAACTCAACATAAATTGACCCAAACAGCATAGACCTCCAGACAGAAATGCACTCGAACATCACAACACAGCACAAACCATAGGACATATAGCTCACCTCCACAATGTGCCCTTCAACCTAAGCCCCTAAGGCTAAACACCTTCCCCAATACACTAATCATAGGTGACTCAATGAGGCACACAGATGTCCCACTCACTAGGTTGAATAACAGTCAGCTGTCTATCAAGTGTCAAAATCAGACAAATAACACATGCCACTCAGGTCACTCCACAAGTACAAGTATGACTCTGTCATTGTCCATGTGAGTATGAATGACCTGAGATGCACCTCCCTGGACTACATGACATGGTGGAGCTCTCGGACTATGTGTCCCAGGCAGGTATGACACTAGCCTTGAACTGTATCCTACCATCACCTAGAATTATACCACAGTACAAACAAAAAATGATTGACTTCAACAATTGGCTAAGTTTCTGGTGTCATTCTAAGGGGATCCAGTATCTGTCTGCTTGGGATGACATGATTGACAGAGATGACCTGCATCTGTCACACCTGGACTTCTGGGTATTGGTTAAGGCTCTTGCCACCCCATAGTGCCTTTTAAGAGGTGTTCCAAAGATCAAATTACCACAGTAACAGCTATAAATAAATGCGATCTGAGGGTCATGCTGCTCAGTGTTAT
Source organism: Protopterus annectens (assembly GCF_019279795.1). Taxonomy (NCBI): domain Eukaryota; kingdom Metazoa; phylum Chordata; order Ceratodontiformes; family Protopteridae; genus Protopterus; species Protopterus annectens. The sequence continues at coordinate 250,616,920 of NC_056750.1, read as the reverse complement.
AAGTCTAAATCTCAAGATGCACTCACTTGAAGCACTCCTCAGAATGGAGAACATCCACATTTGTGCTGTAACGGAGACGTGGTTTAAAGCAGCAGAAAGCACCCCTGCACTACCAGGTTATAAATCATTCCACACATTTCGGCCCCGAAATATGGATCAAAGCACCAAAGACAGTGATGTCTCCATATTCATATAGGATATGCACACCTCCAGACTAGTAGCCCAGTATAATGCATCTGAGATACTTCAGGTGCAACTAACATTGGGTAAGACTGCGATCCGGATCACAGCCTGATATAGGTCCCTAACCATGTCCCTAGACTCTCACTCCACATTCCTAAGCACCCTGGAATCTATCAAGGTCCAACCCAACACTCTCATACTAGGAGACTTCAACTACCCCTGCATCAACTGGGAAAACTACTCAAGCAGAAATGCACCGGCCCAATGCTTCCTGGAATTCCTCAATTACAATGCCCTGGACCAGCTCATTCTTACCCCCACTAGAGGAAGCAACATTACTGACCTGGTTATTACTAACATGGGCATCCATTCCTCTACACCAACAGTCAATTCCTCCCTGGTTAGATCAGACCACAAACTAATCACCATGGAAATCCACATTTCACCGACACCCCCCGCAAAGGTATCCACCAAGGAAAACTACTTCAAAGCTGACTTTGGACTACTAAAAACAGAAGTGGCTAACTTCTTGGCATCCATGCCAATGGAAAATAGATGCATGACTGCTAAATCATATACCAATGCACTGTACGAACACGTACATAAATGCATGGAACTAGCCATACCCAACAGAACCAAGACGCTCTCCTCCAAAAAAGGAAGCCAGTCTGGTGGTCCCCTTCCATTAATAAATGCTAAAACAGAAGGAAAAAACTGTTGCAGAAAAAGGTGAAATCCCAAGACTGGAACAATTCCCTGATTAGCCTCAACAAAAAGTTGAGACCCCTCATCAAAAGCTCCAAAACCAGCTATGAAGGCAGAATTGCAGCAGACACTAAAAATAACCACAAAGCCCTCGTTAGTTATATCAAGAATCTCCATGGCAATACCCAAATTTGCTCTGAGTTACTGCACAATGGTACCTCCTATACTGAGCCAACAGACATTGCCAACATAATGGCAAACAGATTCAGTGCCAACTTTACCCCTCTCTCCAGCACTAACGGGCCAATCTCAATACTGGAAGAATGCCAGGTACCCTGCATTACTACATCACAGGTTAAAGCTGCATTGTCCAAGGCCAAGAATACAGCTTCCATGGGACCAGACAATATCCCTGGCTGTGTTCTAAATGAATTACAAAGTGAACCGGCACCACATCTGTGAGCTCTGTTCACTCACAGCCTCACCTCAGGCTTTGTCCCTACCAAATGGCGCACTACTACAGTCATCCCTCTCCATAAAGGGGGAGCAACTACAGACCCTGGAAATTATCACCCCATTAGTCTGACGAGTCTGATATGTAACGCTATGGCGCACATAATCATGGACCTAATTCACAAGGATATAGGGAATCTCCAAACTCTAGATCGCAAGTTTTGTGAATGGTAGATCATACCTGTTCAACCTGGTTGACTTCTTTGAGTCAGTCACCAGAGTGGTGGATGAAGGTAAGGCTGTTCATACAGCCTACCTCAATCTCGCCAAGGCCTTTGATACCATTCCTCACTCGGGAATTACTGATAAACTCAAACTAGGCATCAACCCCTATATCATTACGTGGGTTGCAAATTGGTTCACAGATAGAACTCACAGTGTGAAAGTAGCGGACTCCAAGTCAGACTGCTGCCCAGTCAGGAGTGGAGTCCCACAGAGATCGGTCCTGGGTCCTCTCCTGTTTGGCATCTACTTCTCAGAATTCCAGGCCAACACGGAGGGACACTGGCTGACAAAATTTGCAGACGACTGCAAGCTGGGAGCCATTATTAACTCCCCAAATGATGCTGATATCCTACAAAAAGACCTCACTGAGACCAATGACTCGTGTCAAAACCAAGGCCTTAAGCTTAATGCAAAAAATGCATCATCATCCACACTGGGAAAAACTCAGTTCCCACTAATTACCACATTGATGGGAGCCCACTGAACACTAAAGGCTTTATAAGAGATCTCACGACACAAGTTGACAGCAACCTCTCCTTCGACCACCACATTGCCACTGCAGTCAGAACGTCCTTCTATGTGGCATATCACATTACCAAGGGTTTTGCATCCAGGAAGAAAGAGGTCATCATTTCTCTCTACTCTTCCCTCATTAGACCAGAGTATAATGCCCTTCTCTTATGATTCTCTTATGTCTGTCGATCCGACTTCTAGATTTGTTAAATGTATAAAATGTTTTCTTGTTGATGCTAAGGATCGAGGTATCATTAACAATGAAGTTTTTCAACATTTGTCTATAGTGGATTCCCATGCACAATACATCTACTTTTTACCTAAAATCCATAAGAATGTTGACAATCCTCCGGGCAGACCTATAGTATCTGGCAGGGGCTATGTTACAGAGCCTTTGTCCATGTTTTTGACTAAACATTTGAAACCACTATTACCATTTATTAGATCTAGGTTAAAGGATACTACTAACTTTCTACAAATAGTATCTGATACACAACTTGAACCTGATTGGTTTTTATGTACATTAGATGTGAGTGCACTCTACACGAATATACCACATCAGGCAGGATTGAAAGCCTTGGCACATTGGCTAGATGTTGCTAAACTGTATTCTCCACTGTTCAATTCTTTTTTGATTGATATGGCCAGATATGTCCTTACATGTAATGTATTTAATTATAAAAATCTGTGTTTCTGGCAAATTAAAGGTACAGCTATGGGGGCATCTTTTGCCCCCATATATGCTGACCTTTTCATGGCTTATGTTGAGTCTATTATCATTTATGATGTTTCCAGAAACACCTTCCTACATGATATGGACATATGGAGGCGATACCTAGATGATGTGTGGTTGGTTTGGAGGGGAAATGAATCTGGACTTGCTGATTTTGTTTCATATCTTAATAAAAATCAATGGGGACTGACTTTCACTGAACATCATGATAAAAAAAACATCACCTTTTTGGATGTTCTTATACATAAGCTGCCAGATGGTACTTTGGACAGTGAAATGTTTAGAAAGTTCCCACAATATAATTCAGTCCTGCATGCTTCCAGCTACCATCCACCACACATCACTAGGAATATTCCTAAATCACAGTATATAAGGGCAAAACGCATCTGTTCCAAGACACATACATTTTGTTTGAATGAAAGAGACCTAACGGACAGATTTATACAACGAGGATACCAAGTTGGTAATATTACAATGGCTAAAAATCAGGTACATAACATGGATAGGTCAGAACTACTTCAATACAGAGACAAAACTGCTGCTACATCCACTACACTAAGATTTGTTACCACCTATGCTCGTAACACTAATTGTCTTTTGGATAGTGTTCATAGGAATTGGAACATTCTTCAATCTGATTATAATATTGCTAACTTTATTCCAGACAGATGTATTTTCTCATACAGGAATGGAAAAAATTTGAAATCCTATTTCAATCATTACAAGCACTGTGACACCAAATTCCCCACACACAAACAGACTACATTGTCAGGTAAAGCCTTACATGGATGTTTTCCATGTGGTCATTGTTCAAATTGTAGATATGTGACTACAGCTAAGGCTTTTTCTAGTAGAAATTGCTCCAGGGTTTATGATGCAGGCTTTTTTGCCAATTGTAGCAATGATTGGGTTGTTTACCTTGCTACTTGCCACTGTGGAGCTTTCTACATAGGACAGACGTCTCGCCCACTAAGATCACGGATTTCAGAACATATGAGTAATATTAAACATAAAAAAATCACAAATGCTTTATATAAACATCATTTATTGCATCCCACTGCACAGTTTAATTTTATGGTGATTGATGTTATTCATGGTAATCGCCTTAATAAAACTGAATGGCACAATATTCTAAATAATAAAGAATGAAAGTGGATTATCAAGTTAGGGGGTTTATTCCCACCAGGACTTAATGAATATTTATGAGTATTCCACCAATGGGAAATGGCTGTATAGTATTTAAACAGCATACTATTTGTTTGGTGCTTTTCACACTGAGGAAGGCTGTGTTTATCCAACCGAAACCGGTCTGTTTGCTGTATGTATTTGTGAATACAAAGTTATTTTGAAGTCAATTGTGCTGGCTCTTTGTGTTTTGTACTGTTCTGTGTGGAGCCTGGCATTTGCTCACGTGCAGGGGACTTCTCTTCCTGATGTTACATTGATGGGAGCCCACTGAATACTAAAGGCTTTATAAGAGATCTCACAACACAAGTTGACAGCAACCTCTCCTTCCACCACCACATTGCCACTGCAGTCAGAAAGTCCTTCTATGTGGCATATCTCATTACCAAGAGTTTTGCATCCAGGAAGAAAGAGGTCATCATTTCTCTCTACTCTTCCCTCATTAGACCAGAGTATAATGCCCCATTTGGCATGCACCTCACTAGACACCTGCAACAGCTGGAGAGGCCACAAAAGTACCTCACAAAGAATATCCTAGGCCTTAAACACATGTCCTACATAGACAGACTAAAAAAAACTGCAGCTATTCTCTGTCTCATATCGTCCTCTAAGAGGTGATCTCTGCTTGACTTACAAAGCAATGTCTGACCCAGCTCTGTTAGAAATGCTACATCTAAAGAAATCCCAATCCCTTCGCACCACACGCTCCAGAGACCTCAACCTCATTACCACAAACAACAGAACATGCTGGAAGGACAGGTTCAAAACCCAGATACTGCCCATCCTCTGGAACAGACTTCCCATACATGTCAGGCAGAGCACCCCACTGGCCCTCTTCAAGAGAAATCTTGATGACTGGATTGGAAATAGAAAGTTCACCCCGGGGATCACGCCAGTGGCTCTACGTGATAGAGGCACTAGGAACTAACGATGGGCGGCACAATGCCAGGGCACTTCTATGGGCTAGGCTTGCCTAGTACACACCCATGAACCTATGAATGATACACAAACGTGAACATTCAACCAAGCAGCTGTAGCACAAATCTTGTCTACAAGAACTGTTCAAATAAAGGCAGTAGTGGTAGCTACAGGCCTTGAAGAATGAGCCTTTGTTTTTTTTTTTTGTGTGTGTGTCTGTGTGTGTGTGTCTGTGTGTGTGTGTCTGTGTGTGTGTGTCTGTGTGTCTGTGTGTGTGTGTCTGTGTGTCTGTGTGTGTGTCTGTGTGTCTGTGTGTGTGTGTCTGTGTGTGTGTCTGTGTGTGTGTGTCTGTGTGTGTGTGTGTGTGTGTGTGTGTGTGTGTGTGTGTGTGTGTGTGTGTGTGTGTGTGTGTGTGTGTGTGTGTGTGTACGGACAGTCCAAGTTTTGTTGCAGACAGATTGTACAGTCTAAAACACCACGTATTTACAGTAACCTTTGACACACTTCAGTTCCATATAGCTTTAGAGAAAGTAAACAACTGATTGGATTTCCTACTATCTTTAATACTGTGTAGCTAAAATCTGAGTTGTCTATGGACATCTAGTAAATGTAAAGTATCCTCCTCATGATTAGAAAATCTTGAGAAGCAGATTGAAAATTAATTTCACTTTTCTCCCAAAGGTGAAATCTGAAAGGATCTTTTATCAGATCATCAAAAAGACACTGTCCTTACTTAAAGTCTCATATGGAGGTTTACAGGGCAGTGCTTGCAATTTGGAAAGTCTGTTTGCAAAAATAACAGCCACCAGAAAAAAATGGTTTTCCAAGGAAGGAATTTAAAATCCACTGTGGCTGCTGGTTCAAAGATGGCCTGAGTTGAAGCCTGCAGCATGACAGTTATGTCCCATGGAAGAACTGGATCCCTTACAGGAGAAGCTTCAGTAAGAAGGTTCTCTTCAAAAAGGCTTTAGAAATCTTTAGTGAAGATACAGGAGTTTGACTGAATCCAATGTGGAATATGGAAATGGTTGTTAACTGCTCTTTTGGAACAGATCTGACAAGAATGATACCACAGAACAAAGACAAAATGATTGATTTCAACAATTGGCTAAGCTTCTGGTGTCATTCTAAGGGGATCCAGTATCTGTCTGCCTGGGATGACATGATTGACAGACCTTTGCCAGAGATGGCCTGTACCTCTCGCCCTTGGGATTACAGATACTGGCTAAGGCTCTTGCCACCCCTATAGTGCCTTTTTTAGGCAAGGTTCAAATGACAAATTCACCACCGTAACAGGTACAAGCAAGCAAAATCTGAGGGTAATGCTACTCAATGCTAGAAGTCTAAACCTCAAAATGCAATCACTCGAAGCACTCCTTAAAATGGAGAACACAGACATCTGTGCTGTGACAGAGACCTGGTACAAGGCTCCAGAGAGCATCCCTGCATTACCAGGCTATAATTCATACCAAACCTCTCGGCCACCTAACCTGGACTGAAACACTAAAGGCAGAAGCTTGTCCATATTCATTAAGGACATCCACACCTCCAGGCTAGTTGGCTCAGCATAATGCATCTGAGATTATCCAAGTGCAACTAACTCTGGACAAGACCACAGTCCAAACTAACTTGCTACAGATCCCCCACCATGCCACAGGATTCCCACTCCTCATTTCTTGATACACTGGAAAATATTAGGGTACAACCCAACACCCTAATAATGGGCGATTTCAACTACCCCACCATTAACTGGGAAAACTACTCATGTACCAACTCTTTTGCTCAACGTTTTCTAGAATTCATAAATTCTAACACCTTGGATCAACTTATCCACACCCCCACCAGGGGCAGTAATATCCTAGACCTGGTCATTACCAACATGGGAGACCAGTGTTCCACACCAGATGTCAATTCCTCATTGGTCAGATCCGACCACAAGCTAATCACCCTAGACATCCACATCCCGCCCCCACCCCCATTAGGGAAACCACCATAAAAAATTTCTCCAAAGCCAACTTCACGCTTCTTAAAACAGAAGTGGCAAACTTCACGACATCCATCCAGACGGACAATAGAGGTACGACTGCTGAATCCTACATAAATGCACTTTATAAGCATTTACACCAGTGCATGGATTGTGCTAGCCCTAACAGAACCAATATGCTATCCTCCAAAAAAAGGAAGCCAATCTGGTGGTCCCCTGCCATAAACAAACTCTACAACAGAAGAAAGAAACTGTCGCAAAAAAGAGTAAAATCCCATGATTGGAGGAACTCCCTGGTCAGCCTCAGTAAGAAGCTGAGAACCCTCAAAATCCTACAAAGCTAGTGACGAAAACAAAATCGCCACTGATTCTGAAGGCAACCACAAAGCATTCTATAGCTATGTCAAGAATCTCAATGACAACACTCAGATCTGCTCCGAGTTATAGCACAATGCCACCAAATACACAGAACCAACTGATATTGCCAACATCCTGGCAGATAGGTTCAGTGCTAACTTTACCTCCCTCTCAACCCCTAAAGGGCCCACCTCTATACTGGAAGAATGCAAAGTTCCTGTAATCACGGCTGCACAGGTAAAACCACACTCTCCAAAGCCAAGAACACAGCATCCATGGGACCTGACAACATCCCAGGCTGCATTCTACAAGAACTACAGAATGAAGTGGCACCCCACCTAAGCACCATATTCAATCATAGCCTCACCTCGGGCTTTGTGCCCATTGAATGGTGCAAAGCGACGGTTATCCCACTCCACAAAGGGGGAGCCATCATGGACCCCAGGAACTACCGCTTCCTTAGCCTAATGAGCCAGTTCTGCAAGACCACGGAACGTGTCATCATGGAATTTGTAAACAAAGACATTGATAATCTCCAAACTCTGGACCCCACCCAGTTCGGGTTTGTAAAAGGCAGATCATGTCTCCTAAACCTGATAAACTTCTTTGAAGCAGTCACCAAAGCCGTAGACGTGTGTAAGGTGGTTCACACAGCCTATCTTGATCTCGCCAAGGCTTTTGACACCACCCCCAACTCTGGAATTATAGATAAACTCACTAAACTAGGTACAAATCCCTATGTCACAAGATGGGATGCCAACTGGCTCACTGACAGAACCCAGACTGTGAAAACAGCAGACTCCAATCCGACTTCAGACCAGTGACAAAGTGGAATACCACAGGGTTCAGTCCTAGGTCCTCTCCTGCTTGGTATCTACTTTTCTGAAGTCCAGGCCAACACAGAAGATCTTTGGCTACTGAAGTTCGCAGATGACTGCAAACTAGGAGCCATAATCGAAACTCCTAATGATGTGGACATCCTACAAAGGGCCTCACTGAGACAGATGCCTTGTGTCAAAACCATGGCCTCAAGCTCAATGCCAAAAAGTGCATTGTCATCCCCATTGGTAAAAACTCTGTACCCATGAGCTACCATATAGGTGGTAGTCTATGTAACACCAAAAGTGTGATAAGAGACCTTGGGACACAGGTAGACAGTAGCCTCTTCTTTGATAATCACATTGCCACAGTAGTCAGGAAATTCTTCTACATGGCACACCTCATCACAAAAGATTTCTCATCCAGGAAAAGAAGAGGTCATTGTTCCCCTCTACTCGTCACTTATTAGACCCATAAGAGTACACAACCTCTTTCGGTATGTATATCACAAGACCTGTACAACAACTGGAAAGGCCACAGAAATACCTCACAAAGGGGATTACCAGCCTCCAACAGATACCCTACCCAGACCATCTCAAAAACCTCCAGCTTTACTCCGTCGCATATTGCCTACTCAGAGGAGATCTCTGCCTAACATACAAAGCTATGTCAAACCCAGAGCTGCTGGACATGCTCCACTTAAAGAAATCCCAATCCCTCCAAGCTACATGCTCTAGAGACCTAAACCTTGTCACCACAATAAACAGAACATGCTGGAGAGATAGATTCCTGTCCCAGAGACTTCCAATACTCTGGAACAAACTACCTATCTATATCAAACAAAGCTCCTCATTAGCACTCAAGAAAAATCTTGATGATTGGATGGGAAATAGGAAATTCAGCCCGGGATCACCTCTGTGGCTCTGCTTGACAGGGGCACAGGAAAATAATTTTCTTGAGTGGCGAAAGCCAGGGTACCTTTTTTGCTAGGCTTATATAGACCCCCTAGGGCCAATAGCCTAGTACCTACCTATGAAGAAGTCCAGAATTAAAGGAAAAGTCCATTATCTTGGAAGATACCCAAATAGAAAACCTCTTCCATTTGCTTAGTAAATTTTTCTAATATTCTGCTTTTATGAAGGTGACAATGTGAACCACCAAAATGGACAGGCTGGCATTTCTGGCCATTGTTAGAACTGGAGAAACCATGTGGTTCGCTTCAATGGCTTTAGGTCTAGGCGAGGCTACAAAGATGGGTGACTCAGGATGTCCAATGGTAATAAAAAGTCCAGGGCAGATGTACCACATGAGGCAAGTGGAAGGGAATTTAAACTTGACGGGGCCAAAAATGAGCAATGAGGATTACACTGACCTGGCACTTTCTGGCCTTCTAAATGAATTTCATCATCAAAGGTATGGGGAGAAAATCGTACAGAATTTAGAAGACCTGAGGGTCAACTGTGTATGAAAGCATCCCTCAAGGACTGACCCAATAGAGAGATCAGGATGAAGTAACTGCTGCACTTGTTTGGGTATGAAGGAAAAAGATCACGGCGAGGTTGGCCCCAATGACTGAAGATTTGAGTTTCCCCTGTTTGATTTCAGGACCACTCATGAGGTAGAAGAATGAACCTGCTGAAATTGTCAGCCAGAAAACTAGAAGTCCCTGGGATGTATGCTGCTATGATAAAATGACAGGAAAACATTGCCCACTATATAACCTCACATAGCTTCCCAGCAAAATAGATATGAGCAGGTTCCTCCCTGCTTATGTACCAAACTACTGCCATACTGTCTTGTCTGGATACAAATCACATCCTCAGTGAGGGAGTTCTGAAAAGCCTGCAATGCCAGGAAGACTGCTTTTACCTCTGATGTGAAAATTGGCCTCCATGTGTGACCAAGAACCTTTGACAGGCTTCCCTTTGAAATGTGCCCCACCCCAGGAGGGAAGCATCATGTTTACTGTAGCCAGTGGAAGTGACGGGGAGAACGATCAACCTTCCAACACCACCAGGGAGATCAGCCACCACCTGATGAGAGTCCAGCAAATGGGTGTCAGCCAAATTCTAGCATGTAGTGAATGTGATCTTTGTGACCATTGAATTGACAGGGTCCACTGAAGAGCTCTCAAGTAATATCTCACTAAGTGAACTAACATGATCGCTGACAACTCTAGCAATCATGGAATGATTCTTACTGGAGAAGAGGGATATTTAAGAACATGAACACCTACCTGATGCAGATATGATATCCTGGACTTGAAGTTTGGCTGTTTGATCATTCCGAGGTGGCATCCGATGAACTATCTGTTGTGTAAGGTGTCAAACTACTCTTTGCAAGACTGACTGTAATTCTAAATTTCTGGACAAGAAGGAGCAAGAAGTCCCAAGGCTGGGCCAGATGATCCCTTGCTGGAGCAGTGAGGAGCCAATCATCTAAACATGGGAGCACCTGGACCCCTAGCAATCTGAGATATGCTGCCACCACTGATATGCTTTTAGTGAACAAGGGGGCTGTGGTGAGACCTGAACTGAAAGTAATGGACTCCCAGCAAGAAGTGGAGAATTCTCCTACACACTGCCTCTCTGTTTTGATATAATACTAGACATCCTGGAAATCTATACAGCACATCGAGTCATCCTTTCTAAGATGAGGCAGAATGGACTGAACCATGGCCATTCACAATTTTATCCTTTTAAAAACCTGACTGAGGAGACTTTGGCCTGAGGTCTACTGTTCTTCAGAACTAAAAAGAAGACAGAATAAAAACTGGATCCTAACTGCTCTGGTGGAACCTGCTGGAGGAGTCTGTTTTGTAGCAGCTTTTTTTTTTTTTTTTTTTGACATCTGTTGATGTGGATTTCATCTGACTGGGTGGAATGTCAGGAATCCTCCTCTTTCTGTAGAGGGAAAAGAAAGGCAATGGTATAACCTCTGGTGATTTTCCTCAGTGCCCACATATCTTTTGGGGGCAGAGAATAATTAGTGCCCACATATCTTGCGTGATGGCCTGCCAGGCTTGAGGGTCCAGGGACAAGTACCCCAGACTACCTCCAGAGAGTGGCAGTCTAGCAATCCTTTAGGAGCACTAATAGGTTTCTCAGTGAAATGATCACAAAATTCCTGATTCGGTGGTCTGTCTCTACCTCTAAGGTGATGTCTATTCAAAACACCCCAGGAAGGTGTCTGTAGGAGTGCCTTGCTTAAAACTCCTGGGACTTTCTGAACCACACCCCCCCCCTTCCTTTCTGGTCATTAGCAAAGGTAGTCTATGGAGTTGAAAAGTGGATCCCAATGGTAACAAGAAGCGAACAAGATGGTAAGACCATGTGCAAGTATCTCCTTCACATTCTTTCTAAAAAGCTTCAAACCAACAAAGGGGGTGTTAATGAAGGACGTCTTAAAGCCTTCTGCAAATTCACACAGTCACATCCAGGTGTGTAGATGGATGGTTATGCTGGTGAATGATGCTCTAGTTGTACCATCAGCGCCATTTGAAAGTAGATGCATGGATACATTGGACACTGTTTATAAGCTATACAATTGAGTCTCCACCGTTTTACAGACATCTGCTCTCAAGTTACCAGAGAAGGACTTTGTAAGCTTCTTGGTCAGGTCCCTTTGAAAACAAGTCATATTTGCAAGATAGTTCACCCCTCTAAGTGCACAAGACACTGACATGTGTCCACTTCCCAAACCTGTCCAGAGCCCTTGACTCCTTGTTAGGGGGGACAGATGTACTCTTCTCAGAGAGTTCCTTCTTTGCAACTGTCTCTACAACCAAAGCATCTACTGGTGGACCTTTACTCCAATGCTTCCTGTCTTTATAGGGGCAACCAGGAATTTGTCCGGTTTCTCTGGGACCAGCTCCACCACATCAGGATCCTTCCACACTCACTGCACCACCAGATCTATGAGGTCAACAGTGGGCAGCACCACCCAAGAGGCAGATAAACAGCTCCAAAAGCCTCAAGGACCACAAACTCTGAAGAAAAGGCATTACTAGTGGACCAACCCCCTCACTGTTTCATCAGTTCTAGGATATCACCAAAGGTGATGACTTACAAAGGGGATCATGGGCACCCTTCACCATCATCTAAGTTCTATATCTTATGGGACTGACTTCAGAGAAGAGTCAAAATGTCTCCACTTACACATCAGTTTCTAGGACCCTGTTCTGGCTGGGCTTCCGGGGAAGGGTCAGAATCAGACTGGGAACTCGTACAGCCAGCACCCTCAAGGTTACATGAGGCTGACTCTCCCAGTCGATCTGGATGCTTGAAGTGCAAGGCAGTATCCAACAAGAGTTGGGATACAGCAGAGTGTAACAAGCACATCTCTTCTCTTGGTCTGGCAAGAACCTTTTCAAATGCCTTGAACGTCGAGGCTGTAATTGGAGCCAAAGAGACAACCCCTACAATCCCAAAAGGAGACAGGAGGAATATGCTCTGCTCCAATCTGCCCTTGCTCGATGACTGAGGTTCAGAGTCAACTCCATCCCATGAGTCCAGCTCAGAAAGACATCCCAATCTTACAAAATTGGAGTCAAGAGAGTAAGCAATACTGGAGGTTGGGGAAGGT